>NW_027276329.1:0-41330 GCF_030028105.1 Mobula birostris | reverse complement strand
GCCCGAGGAAACACCTTTACCAGGAGGAGCTGCCCGAGGAGGGAAACACCTTTACCAGGAGGAGCTGCCCGAGGAAACACCTTTATCAGGAGGAGCTGCCCGAGGGAACACCTTTACCAAGAGGAGATGCCCGAGGAGGGAAACACCTCTACCAGGAAGAGCTGCCCAAGGAAACACCTTTACCAGGAGGAGCTGCCCAAGGGAACACATTTACCAGGAGGAGCTCCTCAAGGACGGAAACACCTTTACCAGGAGGAGCTGCCCGAGGAAACAACTTTACCAGGAGGAGCTGCCCGAGGAAACACCGTTACCAGGAGGAGCTGCCCGAGGAGGGAAACACTACCCGACGAAACACCTTTACCAGGAGAAGCTGCCCGAGGAAACACCTTTCCCAGGAGGAGCTGCCCGAGGAGGGAAACACCTTTACCAGCAGGAGCTGCCCGAGGAAACACCTCCACTAGGAGAAGCTGCCCGAGGACGGAAACACCTTTACCAGGAGGAGCTGCCCGAAGAGGGAAACACCTTTAACAGGAGGAGCTGACCGAGGAAACACCTTTACCAGGAGGAGCTGCCCGTGGAGGGAAACACCTTTAACAGGAGGAGCTGCCCAAGGAGGGAAACACCTTTACCAGGAGGAGCTCCCCGAGGAAACACCTTTACCAGGAGGAGCTACCCAAGGAGGAAAACACCTTTACCAGATGGAGCTGCCTGAGGAGGGAAACACCTTTACCAGGAGAAGCTGCCAGAGGAGGGAAACACCTTTACCATGAGAAGCAGCCCGAGGATGGAAATACCTTTACCAGGGGAAGCTGCACGAGGAAACACCTTTACCAGGAGGAGCTGCCCGAGGGAACACCTTTACCAAGAGGAGATGCCCGAGGAAACACCTTTCCCAGGAGGAGCTGCCCGAGGAGGGAAACACCTCTACCAGGAGGAGCTGCCCGAGAAAACACCTTTACCTGGAGGAGCTGCCCGAGAAAACATCTTTACCAGTAGAAGCTGCCCGAGGAAAGACCTTCACCAGGAGGAGCTACCTGAGGAGGGAAACACCTTTACAAGGAGGAGCTCCCGAAGTGGGAAACACGTTTATCAGAAGGAGCCGCCCGAGGAGGGAAACACGTTTACCAGGAGGAGCTGCCCGAGCAGGGAAACACCTTTACCAGGAGAAGCTGCCCGAGGGAACACCTTTACCAGGAGGAGCTGCCCGAGGAGGGAAACACCTTTACCAGGAGGAGCTGCCTGAGGAGGGAAACATCTCTACCTGGAGAAGCTGCCCGAGGAAGGAAACACTTTTACAAGGAGGAGCTGCCCGAGGGAAGACCTTTACCAGGAGGAGCTGCCCGAGGAAATACCTTTACCAGGAGGAGCTGCCCGAGGAGGGAAAAACCTCTACCAGGAAGAGCTGCCCGAGGAAACACCTTTACCAGGAGGAGCTGCCCGAGGAGGGAAACACCTTTACCAGGAGGAGCTCCCGAAGTGGGAAACACGTTTACCAGAAGGAGCCGCCCGAGGAGGGAAACTCATTTACCAGGAGGAGCTGCCCGAGCAGGGAAACACCTTTACCAGGAGAAGCTGCCAGAGGAAACACCTTTACCAGGAGGAGCTGCCCGAGGAAACACCTTTACCAGGAGGAGCGGTCCGAGTAAACACCTTTACCAGGAGGAGCTGCCCGAGGAGGGAAACACATTTACCAGGAGGAGCCGCCCGAGGAGAGAAACACGTTTACCAGGAGGAGCTGCCCGAGCAGGGAAACACCGCTACCAGGAAGAGCTGCCCGAGAAAACACGTTTACCAGGAGAAGCTGCCCAAGGGAACACATTTACCAGGAGGATCTGCCCGAGGAAACATCTTTACCAGGAGAAGCTGCCCGAGGAAACACCTTCACCAGGAGGAGCTACCTGAGGAGGGAAACACCTTTACCAGGAGGAGCTGCCGAGGAAAAATGTTTAGCAGGTGAAGCTGCTCGAGGAGGGAAACACTTTTACCAGGAGTAGCTGACCGAGGAGGGAAACACCTCTACCAGGAGGAGCTGCCCAAGGGAACACATTTACCAGGTGGAGCAGCCCGAGGAGGGGTACACCTTTACCAGGAGGAGCTGCCCGAGAAAACACCTTTACCAGGAGGAGCTGCCCGAGGAAACACCTTTACCAGTAGAAGCTGCCCGAGGAAAGACCTTCACCAGGAGGAGCTACCCGAGGAGGGAAACACCTTTACCAGGAGGAGCTCCCGAAGTGGGAAACACGTTTACCAGAAGGAGCCGCCCGAGGAGGGAAACACGTTTACCAGGAGGAGCTGCCCGAGCAGGGAAACACCTTTACCAGGAGTAGCTCCCGAAGTGGGAAACACGTTTACCAGAAGGTGCCGCCCGAGGAGGGAAACACGTTTACCAGGAGGAGCTGCCCGAGCAGGGAAACACCTTTACCAGGAGAAGCTGCCAGAGGAAACACCCTTACCAGGAGGAGATGCCCGAGGAAACACCTTTACCAGGAGGAGCGGTCCGAGGAAACACCTTTACCAGGAGGAGCTGCCCGAGGAGGGAAACACCTTTAACAGGAGGAGCTGCCCGAGGAGGGAAACATCTCTACCAGGAGAAGCTGCCCGAGGAGTGAAACACCTCTACCAGGAGAAGCTGCCCGAGGAGGGAAACACATCTACCAGAAGGAGCTGCCAGAGGAGGGAAACACCTTTACCAGGAGGAGCTGCCCGAGGGAACACCTTTACCATAGGATCTGCCCGAGGAGGGAAACACCTTTACCAGGAGCAGCTGCCCGAGGAGGGAAACACCTTTACCAGGAGAAGCTGCCCGAGGAAACACCTTTCCCAGGAGGAGCTGCCCGAGGAGGGAAACACCTTTACCAGCAGGAGCTGCCCGAGGAAACACCTCCACTAGGAGAAGCTGCCCGAGGACGGAAACACCTTTACCAGGAGGAGCTGCCCGAAGAGGGAAACACCTTTAACAGGAGGAGCTGACCGAGGAAACACCTTTACCAGGAGGAGCTGCCCGTGGAGGGAAACACCTTTAACAGGAGGAGCTGCCCAAGGAGGGAAACACCTTTACCAGGAGGAGCTCCCCGAGGAAACACCTTATACCAGGAGGAGCTACCCAAGAGGAAAACACCTTTACCAGATGGAGCTGCCTGAGGAGGGAAACACCTTTACCAGGAGAAGCTGCCAGAGGAGGGAAACACCTTTACCATGAGAAGCAGCCCGAGGATGGAAATACCTTTACCAGGGGAAGCTGCACGAGGGAAACACCTTTACCAGGAGGAGCTGCCCGAGGGAACACCTTTACCAAGAGGAGATGCCCGAGGAAACACCTTTCCCAGGAGGAGCTGCCCGAGGAGGGAAACACCTCTACCAGGAGGAGCTGCCGAGAAAACACCTTTACCTGGAGGAGCTGCCCGAGAAAACATCTTTACCAGTAGAAGCTGCCCGAGGAAAGACCTTCACCAGGAGGAGCTACCTGAGGAGGGAAACACCTTTACAAGGAGGAGCTCCCGAAGTGGGAAACACGTTTATCAGAAGGAGCCGCCCGAGGAGGGAAACACGTTTACCAGGAGGAGCTGCCCGAGCAGGGAAACACCTTTACCAGGAGAAGCTGCCCGAGGGAACACCTTTACCAGGAGGAGCTGCCCGAGGAGGGAAACACCTTTACCAGAGGAGCTGCCTGAGGAGGGAAACATCTCTACCTGGAGAAGCTGCCCGAGGAGGGAAACACATCTACCAGAAGGAGCTGCCAGAGGAGGGAAACACCTTTACCAGGAGGAGCTGCCCGAGGGAACACCTTTACCATAGGATCTGCCCGAGGAGGGAAACACCTTTACCAGGAGCAGCTGCCCGAGGAGGGAAAAATCTTTACCAGGAGGAGCTGCCCGAGGAAACACCTTTTCCAGGAGAAGCTGCCCGTGGAGGGAAACACCTTTACCATGAGAAGCTGCCCGAGGAAGGAAACACCTTTACCAGGAGGACCTGCCCAAGGGAAGACCTTTACCAGGAGGAGCTGCCGGAGGAAATACCTTTACCAGGAGGAGCTGCCCGAGGAGGGAAACACCTCTACCAGGAAGAGCTGCCCGAGGAAACACCTTTACCAGGAGGAGCTGCCCGAGGAGGGAAACACCTTTACCAGGAGGAGCTCCCCGAAGTGGGAAACACGTTTACCAGAAGGAGCCGCCCGAGGAGGGAAACTCATTTACCAGGAGGAGCTGCCCGAGCAGGGAAACATCTTTACCAGGAGAAGCTGCCAGAGGAAACACCTTTACCAGGAGGAGCTGCCCGAGGAAACACCTTTACCAGGAGGAGCGGTCCGAGGAAACACATTTACCAGGAGGAGCTGCCCGGGGAGGGAAACACGTTTAACAGGAGGAGCCGCCCGAGGAGAGAAACACGTTTACCAGGAGGAGCTGCCCGAGGAAACACCTTTACCAGGAGAAGCTACCCGAGGAAACACCTTTACCAGGAGGAGCTACCTGAGGAGGGAAACACCTTTACCAGGAGGAGCTGCCCGAGGAAACACGTTTACCAGTAGGAGCTGCCCGAGGAGGGAAACACCTCTACCAGGAGCAGATGCCCAAGGAGGGAAACACCTTTACCAGGAGCTGCCGAGGAGGGAAACACCTGTACCAGCAGGAGCTGCCCGAGGAGGGAAACACCTTTACCAGGAGAAGCTGCACGAGGAAACACTTTTACCAGGAGAAGCTGCCCGAGGAAACACCTTCACCAAGAGGAGCTGCCCCAGGAGGGAAACACCTGTACCAGGAGTAGCTGCCCGAGGAGGGAAACACCTTTAACAGGAGAAGCTGCCCGAGGAGGGAAATACCTTTACCAGGAGCAGCTGCCGAGGAGGGGAACACCTTTACCAGGAGGAGCTGCCCGAGGAGGGAAACAGCTATACCAGGAGGAACTGCCCGAGGAAGGAAACAACTTTACCAGGAGGAACTGCCCGAGGAGGGAAACACCTTTACCAGGAGAAGCTGCCCGAGGAGGGAAACACCTTTACCAGGAGGAGCTGCCCGAGGAGGGAAACACCTTTACCAGGAGAAGCTGCACGAGGAAACACCTTTACCAAGAGAAGCTCCCCGAGGAAACACCTTTACCAGGAGGAGCTACCTGAGGAGGGAAACACCTTTACCAGGAGGAGCTGCCCGAGGAAACACGTTTACCAGTAGGAGCTGCCCGAGGAGGGAAATACCTCTACCAGGAGCAGATGCCCAAGGAGGGAAACACCTTTACCAGGAGGAGCTGCCCGAGGAGGGAAACACCTGTACCAGGAGGAGCTGCCCGAGGAAATACCTTTACCAGGAGGAGCTGCTCGAGGAGGGAAGCACCTTTATCAGGAGAAGCTGCCCGAGGAGGGAAAAACCTATACAAGGAGGAGCTGCCCGAGGTAGGAAACAACTTTACCAGGAGGAACTGCCCGAGGAGGGGAAACACCTTTACCAGGAGAAGCTGCCCGAGGAGGGAAACACCTTTACCAGGAGAAGCTGCCCGAGGAGGGAAACACCTTTACCAGGAGGCGCTGCCCGAGGAGGGAAACACCTTTACCAGGAGAAGCTCCCCGAGGAAACACTTTTACCAGGAGGAGCTCCCTGAGGAGCGAAACACCTTTACCAGGAGGAGCTGCCCGAGGAAACACGTTTACCAGGAGGTGCTGCCCGAGGAGGGAAACACCTCTACCAGGAGTAAATTCCCAAGGAGGGAAACCCTTTACCAGGAGCTGCGGAGGAGGGAAACACCTTTACCAGGAGGAGCTCCCGAAGTGGGAAACACGTTTAACAGAAGGAGCCGCCCGAGGAGGGAAACACGTTTACCAGGAGAAGCTGCCCGAGGAGGAAAACACCTCTACCAGGAGAAGCTGCCCGAGGAGGGAAATACCTTTACCAGGAGGAGCTGCCCGAGGAGGAAAACACCTCTACCAGGAGAAGCTGCCCGAGGAGGGAAACACCTCTACCAGGAGAAGCTGCCCGAGGAGGGAAACACCTCTACCTGAAGGAGCTGCCAGAGGAGGGAAACACCTTTACCAGGAGTAGCTGCCCGAGGGAACACCTTTACCATAGGATCTGCCCGAGGAGGGAAACACCTTTACCAGGAGGAGCTGCCCGAGGAGGGAAAAACCTTTACCAGGAGGAGCTGCCCGAGGAAACACCTTTACCAGTAGAAGCTGCCCGTGGAGGGAAACACCTTTACCATGAGAAGCTGCCCGAGGAAGTTAACACCTTTACCAGGAGCAGCTGCCCAAGGGAAGACCTTTACCAGGAGGAGCTGCCCGAGGAAATACCTTTACCAGGAGGAGCTGCCCGAGGAGGGAAACACCTCTACCAGGAAGAGCTGCCCGAGGAAACACCTTTACCAGGAGGAGCTGCCCAAGGAGGGAAATACCTTTACCAGGAGGAGCTCCCGAAGTGGGAAACACGTTTACCAGAAGGAGCTGCCCGAGGAGGGAAACACCTTTACCAGGAGAAGCTGCCAGAGGAAACACCTTTACCAGGAGGAGCTGCCCGAGGAAACACCTTTACCAGGAGGAGCGGTCCGAGGAAACACCTTTACCAGGAGGAGCTGCCCGAGGAGGGAAACACGTTTACCAGGAGGAGCCGCCCGAGGAGAGAAACACGTTTACCAGGAGGAGCTGCCCGAGCAGGGAAACACCTTTACCAGGAGGAGCTGCCCGAGGGAACACCTTTACCAGGAGGAGCTGCCCGAGGAGGGAAACACCTTTACCAGGAGGAGCTGCCCGAGGAAACACTTTTACCAGGAGGAGCTGCCCGAGGAGGGAAACACCTTTACCAGGAGGGGCTGCCCGAGGAAACACTTTTACCAGGAGGAGCTGTCCGAGGAGGGAAACACCTCTACCAGGAAGAGCTGCCCGAGGAAACACCTTTACCAAGACAAGCTGCCCAAGGGAACACATTTACCAGGAGCAGCTGCCCGAAGAGGGAAACACATTTACCAGGAGGAGCTGCCCGAGGAAACAACTTTACCAGGAGAAGCTGCCCGAGGAATCACCTTTACCAGGAGGAGCTGCCCGAGGAGGGAAACACTACCCGAGGAAACACCTTTAACAGGAGAAGCTGCCCGAGGGAACACCTTTACCAGGAGGAGCTGCACGAGGAAACACCTTTACCAGGAGGAGCTCCCCGAGGAGGGAAACACTTTCACCAGGAGGAGCTGCCCGAGGAAACACCTTTACCAGGAGGAGCTGCCCGAGGAGGGAAACACCTTTACCAGGAGGAGCTGCCCGAGGAAACACCTTTATCAGGAGGAGCTGCCCGAGGGAACACCTTTACCAAGAGGAGATGCCCGAGGAGGGAAACACCTCTACCAGGAAGAGCTGCCCAAGGAAACACCTTTACCAGGAGGAGCTGCCCAAGGGAACACATTTACCAGGAGGAGCTCCTCAAGGACGGAAACACCTTTACCAGGAGGAGCTGCCCGAGGAAACAACTTTACCAGGAGGAGCTGCCCGAGGAGGGAAACACTACCCGACGAAACACCTTTACCAGGAGAAGCTGCCCGAGGAAACACCTTTCCCAGGAGGAGCTGCCCGAGGAGGGAAACACCTTTACCAGCAGGAGCTGCCCGAGGAAACACCTCCACTAGGAGAAGCTGCCCGAGGACGGAAACACCTTTACCAGGAGGAGCTGCCCGAAGAGGGAAACACCTTTAACAGGAGGAGCTGACCGAGGAAACACCTTTACCAGGAGGAGCTGCCCGTGGAGGGAAACACCTTTAACAGGAGGAGCTGCCCAAGGAGGGAAACACCTTTACCAGGAGGAGCTCCCCGAGGAAACACCTTTACCAGGAGGAGCTACCCAAGGAGGAAAACACCTTTACCAGATGGAGCTGCCTGAGGAGGGAAACACCTTTACCAGGAGAAGCTGCCAGAGGAGGGAAACACCTTTACCATGAGAAGCAGCCCGAGGATGGAAATACCTTTACCAGGGGAAGCTGCACGAGGAAACACCTTTACCAGGAGGAGCTGCCCGAGGGAACACCTTTACCAAGAGGAGATGCCCGAGGAAACACCTTTCCCAGGAGGAGCTGCCCGAGGAGGGAAACACCTCTACCAGGAGGAGCTGCCCGAGAAAACACCTTTACCTGGAGGAGCTGCCCGAGAAAACATCTTTACCAGTAGAAGCTGCCCGAGGAAAGACCTTCACCAGGAGGAGCTACCTGAGGAGGGAAACACCTTTACAAGGAGGAGCTCCCGAAGTGGGAAACACGTTTATCAGAAGGAGCCGCCCGAGGAGGGAAACACGTTTACCAGGAGGAGCTGCCCGAGCAGGGAAACACCTTTACCAGGAGAAGCTGCCCGAGGGAACACCTTTACCAGGAGGAGCTGCCCGAGGAGGGAAACACCTTTACCAGGAGGAGCTGCCTGAGGAGGGAAACATCTCTACCTGGAGAAGCTGCCCGAGGAAGGAAACACTTTTACAAGGAGGAGCTGCCCGAGGGAAGACCTTTACCAGGAGGAGCTGCCCGAGGAAATACCTTTACCAGGAGGAGCTGCCCGAGGAGGGAAAAACCTCTACCAGGAAGAGCTGCCCGAGGAAACACCTTTACCAGGAGGAGCTGCCCGAGGAGGGAAACACCTTTACCAGGAGGAGCTCCCGAAGTGGGAAACACGTTTACCAGAAGGAGCCGCCCGAGGAGGGAAACTCATTTACCAGGAGGAGCTGCCCGAGCAGGGAAACACCTTTACCAGGAGAAGCTGCCAGAGGAAACACCTTTACCAGGAGGAGCTGCCCGAGGAAACACCTTTACCAGGAGGAGCGGTCCGAGTAAACACCTTTACCAGGAGGAGCTGCCCGAGGAGGGAAACACATTTACCAGGAGGAGCCGCCCGAGGAGAGAAACACGTTTACCAGGAGGAGCTGCCCGAGCAGGGAAACACCGCTACCAGGAAGAGCTGCCCGAGAAAACACGTTTACCAGGAGAAGCTGCCCAAGGGAACACATTTACCAGGAGGATCTGCCCGAGGAAACATCTTTACCAGGAGAAGCTGCCCGAGGAAACACCTTCACCAGGAGGAGCTACCTGAGGAGGGAAACACCTTTACCAGGAGGAGCTGCCGAGGAAAAATGTTTAGCAGGTGAAGCTGCTCGAGGAGGGAAACACTTTTACCAGGAGTAGCTGACCGAGGAGGGAAACACCTCTACCAGGAGGAGCTGCCCAAGGGAACACATTTACCAGGTGGAGCAGCCCGAGGAGGGGTACACCTTTACCAGGAGGAGCTGCCCGAGAAAACACCTTTACCAGGAGGAGCTGCCCGAGGAAACACCTTTACCAGTAGAAGCTGCCCGAGGAAAGACCTTCACCAGGAGGAGCTACCCGAGGAGGGAAACACCTTTACCAGGAGGAGCTCCCGAAGTGGGAAACACGTTTACCAGAAGGAGCCGCCCGAGGAGGGAAACACGTTTACCAGGAGGAGCTGCCCGAGCAGGGAAACACCTTTACCAGGAGTAGCTCCCGAAGTGGGAAACACGTTTACCAGAAGGTGCCGCCCGAGGAGGGAAACACGTTTACCAGGAGGAGCTGCCCGAGCAGGGAAACACCTTTACCAGGAGAAGCTGCCAGAGGAAACACCCTTACCAGGAGGAGATGCCCGAGGAAACACCTTTACCAGGAGGAGCGGTCCGAGGAAACACCTTTACCAGGAGGAGCTGCCCGAGGAGGGAAACACCTTTAACAGGAGGAGCTGCCCGAGGAGGGAAACATCTCTACCAGGAGAAGCTGCCCGAGGAGTGAAACACCTCTACCAGGAGAAGCTGCCCGAGGAGGGAAACACATCTACCAGAAGGAGCTGCCAGAGGAGGGAAACACCTTTACCAGGAGGAGCTGCCCGAGGGAACACCTTTACCATAGGATCTGCCCGAGGAGGGAAACACCTTTACCAGGAGCAGCTGCCCGAGGAGGGAAACACCTTTACCAGGAGAAGCTGCCCGAGGAAACACCTTTCCCAGGAGGAGCTGCCCGAGGAGGGAAACACCTTTACCAGCAGGAGCTGCCCGAGGAAACACCTCCACTAGGAGAAGCTGCCCGAGGACGGAAACACCTTTACCAGGAGGAGCTGCCCGAAGAGGGAAACACCTTTAACAGGAGGAGCTGACCGAGGAAACACCTTTACCAGGAGGAGCTGCCCGTGGAGGGAAACACCTTTAACAGGAGGAGCTGCCCAAGGAGGGAAACACCTTTACCAGGAGGAGCTCCCCGAGGAAACACCTTTACCAGGAGGAGCTACCCAAGGAGGAAAACACCTTTACCAGATGGAGCTGCCTGAGGAGGGAAACACCTTTACCAGGAGAAGCTGCCAGAGGAGGGAAACACCTTTACCATGAGAAGCAGCCCGAGGATGGAAATACCTTTACCAGGGGAAGCTGCACGAGGAAACACCTTTACCAGGAGGAGCTGCCCGAGGGAACACCTTTACCAAGAGGAGATGCCCGAGGAAACACCTTTCCCAGGAGGAGCTGCCCGAGGAGGGAAACACCTCTACCAGGAGGAGCTGCCCGAGAAAACACCTTTACCTGGAGGAGCTGCCCGAGAAAACATCTTTACCAGTAGAAGCTGCCCGAGGAAAGACCTTCACCAGGAGGAGCTACCTGAGGAGGGAAACACCTTTACAAGGAGGAGCTCCCGAAGTGGGAAACACGTTTATCAGAAGGAGCCGCCCGAGGAGGGAAACACGTTTACCAGGAGGAGCTGCCCGAGCAGGGAAACACCTTTACCAGGAGAAGCTGCCCGAGGGAACACCTTTACCAGGAGGAGCTGCCCGAGGAGGGAAACACCTTTACCAGGAGGAGCTGCCTGAGGAGGGAAACATCTCTACCTGGAGAAGCTGCCCGAGGAAGGAAACACTTTTACAAGGAGGAGCTGCCCGAGGGAAGACCTTTACCAGGAGGAGCTGCCCGAGGAAATACCTTTACCAGGAGGGGAGGGAGCTGCCCGAGGAGGGAAAAACCTCTACCAGGAAGAGCTGCCCGAGGAAACACCTTTACCAGGAGGAGCTGCCCGAGGAGGGGAAACACCTTTACCAGGAGGAGCTCCCGAGAAGTGGGAAACACGTTTACCAGAAGGAGCCGCCCGAGGAGGGAAACTCATTTACCAGGAGGAGCTGCCCGAGCAGGGAAACACCTTTACCAGGAGAAGCTGCCAGAGGAAACACCTTTACCAGGAGGAGCTGCCCCGAGGAAACACCTTTACCAGGAGGAGCGGTCCGAGTAAACACCTTTACCAGGAGGAGCTGCCCGAGGAGGGAAACACATTTACAGGAGGAGCCGCCCGAGGAGAGAACACGTTTACCAGGAGGAGCTGCCCGAGCAGGGAAACACCGCTACCAGGAAGAGCTGCCCGAGAAACACGTTTACCAGGAGAAGCTGCCCAAGGGAACACATTTACCAGGAGGATCTGCCCGAGGAAACATCTTTACCAGGAGAAGCTGCCCGAGGAAACACCTTCACCAGGAGGAGCTACCTGAGGAGGGAAACACCTTTACCAGGAGAGCTGCCGAGGAAAAATGTTTAGCAGGTGAAGCTGCTCGAGGAGGGAAACACTTTTACCAGGAGTAGCTGACCGAGGAGTGGAAACACCTCTACCAGGAGGAGCTGCCCAAGGGAACACATTTACCAGGTGGAGCAGCCCGAGGAGGGGTACACCTTTACCAGGAGGAGCTGCCCGAGAAAACACCTTTACCAGGAGGAGCTGCCCGAGGAAACACCTTTACCAGTAGAAGCTGCCCGAGGAAAGACCCTTCACCAGGAGGAGCTACCCGAGGAGGGAAACACCTTTACCAGGAGGAGCTCCCGAAGTGGGAAACACGTTTACCAGAAGGAGCCGCCCGAGGAGGGAAACACGTTTACCAGGAGGAGCTGCCGGAGCAGGGAAACACCTTTACCAGGAGTAGCTCCCGAAGTGGGAAACACGTTTACCAGAAGGTGCCGCCCGAGGAGGGGAAACACGTTTACCAAGGAGGAGCTGCCCGAGCAGGGAAACACCTTTACCAGGAGAAGCTGCCAGAGGAAACACCCTTACCAGGAGGAGATGCCCGAGGAAACACCTTTACCAGGAGGAGCGGTCCGAGGAAACACCTTTACCAGGAGGAGCTGCCCGAGGAGGGAAACACCTTTAACAGGAGGAGCTGCCCGAGGAGGGAAACATCTCTACCAGGAGAAGCTGCCCGAGGAGTGAAACACCTCTACCAGGAGAAGCTGCCCGAGGAGGGAAACACATCTACCAGAAGGAGCTGCCAGAGGAGGGAAACACCTTTACCAGGAGGAGCTGCCCGAGGGAACACCTTTACCATAGGATCTGCCCGAGGAGGGAAACACCTTTACCAGGAGCAGCTGCCCGAGGAGGGAAAAATCTTTACCAGGAGGAGCTGCCCGAGGAAACACCTTTTCCAGGAGAAGCTGCCCGTGGAGGGAAACACCTTTACCATGAGAAGCTGCCCGAGGAAGGAAACACCTTTACCAGGAGGACCTGCCCAAGGGAAGACCTTTACCAGGAGGAGCTGCCGGAGGAAATACCTTTACCAGGAGGAGCTGCCCGAGGAAATACCTTTACCAGGAGGAGCTGCCCGAGGAGGGAAAAACCTCTACCAGGAAGAGCTGCCCGAGGAAACACCTTTACCAGGAGGAGCTGCCCGAGGAGGGAAACACCTTTACCAGGAGGAGCTCCCGAAGTGGGAAACACGTTTACCAGAAGGAGCCGCCCGAGGAGGGAAACTCATTTACCAGGAGGAGCTGCCCGAGCAGGGAAACACCTTTACCAGGAGAAGCTGCCAGAGGAAACACCTTTACCAGGAGGAGCTGCCCGAGGAAACACCTTTACCAGGAGGAGCGGTCCGAGTAAACACCTTTACCAGGAGGAGCTGCCCGAGGAGGGAAACACATTTACCAGGAGGAGCCGCCCGAGGAGAGAAACACGTTTACCAGGAGGAGCTGCCCGAGCAGGGAAACACCGCTACCAGGAAGAGCTGCCCGAGAAAACACGTTTACCAGGAGAAGCTGCCCAAGGGAACACATTTACCAGGAGGATCTGCCCGAGGAAACATCTTTACCAGGAGAAGCTGCCCGAGGAAACACCTTCACCAGGAGGAGCTACCTGAGGAGGGAAACACCTTTACCAGGAGGAGCTGCCGAGGAAAAATGTTTAGCAGGTGAAGCTGCTCGAGGAGGGAAACACTTTTACCAGGAGTAGCTGACCGAGGAGGGAAACACCTCTACCAGGAGGAGCTGCCCAAGGGAACACATTTACCAGGTGGAGCAGCCCGAGGAGGGGTACACCTTTACCAGGAGGAGCTGCCCGAGAAAACACCTTTACCAGGAGGAGCTGCCCGAGGAAACACCTTTACCAGTAGAAGCTGCCCGAGGAAAGACCTTCACCAGGAGGAGCTACCCGAGGAGGGAAACACCTTTACCAGGAGGAGCTCCCGAAGTGGGAAACACGTTTACCAGAAGGAGCCGCCCGAGGAGGGAAACACGTTTACCAGGAGGAGCTGCCCGAGCAGGGAAACACCTTTACCAGGAGTAGCTCCCGAAGTGGGAAACACGTTTACCAGAAGGTGCCGCCCGAGGAGGGAAACACGTTTACCAGGAGGAGCTGCCCGAGCAGGGAAACACCTTTACCAGGAGAAGCTGCCAGAGGAAACACCCTTACCAGGAGGAGATGCCCGAGGAAACACCTTTACCAGGAGGAGCGGTCCGAGGAAACACCTTTACCAGGAGGAGCTGCCCGAGGAGGGAAACACCTTTAACAGGAGGAGCTGCCCGAGGAGGGAAACATCTCTACCAGGAGAAGCTGCCCGAGGAGTGAAACACCTCTACCAGGAGAAGCTGCCCGAGGAGGGAAACACATCTACCAGAAGGAGCTGCCAGAGGAGGGAAACACCTTTACCAGGAGGAGCTGCCCGAGGGAACACCTTTACCATAGGATCTGCCCGAGGAGGGAAACACCTTTACCAGGAGCAGCTGCCCGAGGAGGGAAAAATCTTTACCAGGAGGAGCTGCCCGAGGAAACACCTTTTCCAGGAGAAGCTGCCCGTGGAGGGAAACACCTTTACCATGAGAAGCTGCCCGAGGAAGGAAACACCTTTACCAGGAGGACCTGCCCAAGGGAAGACCTTTACCAGGAGGAGCTGCCGGAGGAAATACCTTTACCAGGAGGAGCTGCCCGAGGAGGGAAACACCTCTACCAGGAAGAGCTGCCCGAGGAAACACCTTTACCAGGAGGAGCTGCCCGAGGAGGGAAACACCTTTACCAGGAGGAGCTCCCGAAGTGGGAAACACGTTTACCAGAAGGAGCCGCCCGAGGAGGGAAACTCATTTACCAGGAGGAGCTGCCCGAGCAGGGAAACATCTTTACCAGGAGAAGCTGCCAGAGGAAACACCTTTACCAGGAGGAGCTGCCCGAGGAAACACCTTTACCAGGAGGAGCGGTCCGAGGAAACACATTTACCAGGAGGAGCTGCCCGGGGAGGGAAACACGTTTAACAGGAGGAGCCGCCCGAGGAGAGAAACACGTTTACCAGGAGGAGCTGCCCGAGGAAACACCGTTACCAGGAGAAGCTACCCGAGGAAACACCTTTACCAGGAGGAGCTACCTGAGGAGGGAAACACCTTTACCAGGAGGAGCTGCCCGAGGAAACACGTTTACCAGTAGGAGCTGCCCGAGGAGGGAAACACCTCTACCAGGAGCAGATGCCCAAGGAGGGAAACACCTTTACCAGGAGCTGCCGAGGAGGGAAACACCTGTACCAGCAGGAGCTGCCCGAGGAGGGAAACACCTTTACCAGGAGAAGCTGCACGAGGAAACACTTTTACCAGGAGAAGCTGCCCGAGGAAACACCTTCACCAAGAGGAGCTGCCCCAGGAGGGAAACACCTGTACCAGGAGTAGCTGCCCGAGGAGGGAAACACCTTTAACAGGAGAAGCTGCCCGAGGAGGGAAATACCTTTACCAGGAGCAGCTGCCGAGGAGGGGAACACCTTTACCAGGAGGAGCTGCCCGAGGAGGGAAACAGCTATACCAGGAGGAACTGCCCGAGGAAGGAAACAACTTTACCAGGAGGAACTGCCCGAGGAGGGAAACACCTTTACCAGGAGAAGCTGCCCGAGGAGGGAAACACCTTTACCAGGAGGAGCTGCCCGAGGAGGGAAACACCTTTACCAGGAGAAGCTGCACGAGGAAACACCTTTACCAAGAGAAGCTCCCCGAGGAAACACCTTTACCAGGAGGAGCTACCTGAGGAGGGAAACACCTTTACCAGGAGGAGCTGCCCGAGGAAACACGTTTACCAGTAGGAGCTGCCCGAGGAGGGAAATACCTCTACCAGGAGCAGATGCCCAAGGAGGGAAACACCTTTACCAGGAGGAGCTGCCCGAGGAGGGAAACACCTGTACCAGGAGGAGCTGCCCGAGGAGGGAAACACCTTTAGAAGGAGGAGTGCCCGAGGAAACACCTTTACCAGGAGAAACTGCCCGAGGAAATACCTTTACCAGGAGGAGCTGCTCGAGGAGGGAAGCACCTTTATCAGGAGAAGCTGCCCGAGGAGGGAAAAACCTATACAAGGAGGAGCTGCCCGAGGTAGGAAACAACTTTACCAGGAGGAACTGCCCGAGGAGGGAAACACCTTTACCAGGAGAAGCTGCCCGAGGAGGGAAACACCTTTACCAGGAGAAGCTGCCCGAGGAGGGAAACACCTTTACCAGGAGGCGCTGCCCGAGGAGGGAAACACCTTTACCAGGAGAAGCTCCCCGAGGAAACACTTTTACCAGGAGGAGCTCCCTGAGGAGCGAAACACCTTTACCAGGAGGAGCTGCCCGAGGAAACACGTTTACCAGGAGGTGCTGCCCGAGGAGGGAAACACCTCTACCAGGAGTAAATTCCCAAGGAGGGAAACCCTTTACCAGGAGCTGCGGAGGAGGGAAACACCTGTACCAGCAGGAGCTGCCCGAGGAGGGAAACACCTTTACCAGGAGGAGCTCCCGAAGTGGGAAACACGTTTAACAGAAGGAGCCGCCCGAGGAGGGAAACACGTTTACCAGGAGAAGCTGCCAGAGGAAGCACCCTTACCAGGAGGAGCTGCCCTAGGAGGGAAATACCTTTACCAGGAGGAGCTGCCCGAGGAGGAAAACACCTCTACCAGGAGAAGCTGCCCGAGGAGGGAAACACCTCTACCAGGAGAAGCTGCCCGAGGAGGGAAACACCTCTACCTGAAGGAGCTGCCAGAGGAGGGAAACACCTTTACCAGGAGTAGCTGCCCGAGGGAACACCTTTACCATAGGATCTGCCCGAGGAGGGAAACACCTTTACCAGGAGGAGCTGCCCGAGGAGGGAAAAACCTTTACCAGGAGGAGCTGCCCGAGGAAACACCTTTACCAGTAGAAGCTGCCCGTGGAGGGAAACACCTTTACCATGAGAAGCTGCCCGAGGAGGGAAACACCTCTACCAGGAAGAGCTGCCCGAGGAAACACCTTTACCAGGAGGAGCTGCCCAAGGAGGGAAATACCTTTACCAGGAGGAGCTCCCGAAGTGGGAAACACGTTAGCTGCCCGAGGAGGGAAACACCTTTACCAGGAGAAGCTGCCAGAGGAAACACCTTTACCAGGAGGAGCTGCCCGAGGAAACACCTTTACCAGGAGGAGCGGTCCGAGGAAACACCTTTACCAGGAGGAGCTGCCCGAGGAGGGAAACACGTTTACCAGGAGGAGCCGCCCGAGGAGAGAAACACGTTTACCAGGAGGAGCTGCCCGAGCAGGGAAACACCTTTACCAGGAGGAGCTGCCCGAGGGAACACCTTTACCAGGAGGAGCTGCCCGAGGAGGGAAACACCTTTACCAGGAGGAGCTGCCCGAGGAAACACTTTTACCAGGAGGAGCTGCCCGAGGAGGGAAACACCTTTACCAGGAGGGGCTGCCCGAGGAAACACTTTTACCAGGAGGAGCTGTCCGAGGAGGGAAACACCTCTACCAGGAAGAGCTGCCCGAGGAAACACCTTTACCAAGACAAGCTGCCCAAGGGAACACATTTACCAGGAGCAGCTGCCCGAAGAGGGAAACACATTTACCAGGAGGAGCTGCCCGAGGAAACAACTTTACCAGGAGAAGCTGCCCGAGGAATCACCTTTACCAGGAGGAGCTGCCCGAGGAGGGAAACACTACCCGAGGAAACACCTTTAACAGGAGAAGCTGCCCGAGGGAACACCTTTACCAGGAGGAGCTGCACGAGGAAACACCTTTACCAGGAGGAGCTCCCCGAGGAGGGAAACACTTTCACCAGGAGGAGCTGCCCGAGGAAACACCTTTACCAGGAGGAGCTGCCCGAGGAGGGAAACACCTTTACCAGGAGGAGCTGCCCGAGGAAACACCTTTATCAGGAGGAGCTGCCCGAGGGAACACCTTTACCAAGAGGAGATGCCCGAGGAGGGAAACACCTCTACCAGGAAGAGCTGCCCAAGGAAACACCTTTACCAGGAGGAGCTGCCCAAGGGAACACATTTACCAGGAGGAGCTCCTCAAGGACGGAAACACCTTTACCAGGAGGAGCTGCCCGAGGAAACAACTTTACCAGGAGGAGCTGCCCGAGGAAACACCGTTACCAGGAGGAGCTGCCCGAGGAGGGAAACACTACCCGACGAAACACCTTTACCAGGAGAAGCTGCCCGAGGAAACACCTTTCCCAGGAGGAGCTGCCCGAGGAGGGAAACACCTTTACCAGCAGGAGCTGCCCGAGGAAACACCTCCACTAGGAGAAGCTGCCCGAGGACGGAAACACCTTTACCAGGAGGAGCTGCCCGAAGAGGGAAACACCTTTAACAGGAGGAGCTGACCGAGGAAACACCTTTACCAGGAGGAGCTGCCCGTGGAGGGAAACACCTTTAACAGGAGGAGCTGCCCAAGGAGGGAAACACCTTTACCAGGAGGAGCTCCCCGAGGAAACACCTTTACCAGGAGGAGCTACCCAAGGAGGAAAACACCTTTACCAGATGGAGCTGCCTGAGGAGGGAAACACCTTTACCAGGAGAAGCTGCCAGAGGAGGGAAACACCTTTACCATGAGAAGCAGCCCGAGGATGGAAATACCTTTACCAGGGGAAGCTGCACGAGGAAACACCTTTACCAGGAGGAGCTGCCCGAGGGAACACCTTTACCAAGAGGAGATGCCCGAGGAAACACCTTTCCCAGGAGGAGCTGCCCGAGGAGGGAAACACCTCTACCAGGAGGAGCTGCCCGAGAAAACACCTTTACCTGGAGGAGCTGCCCGAGAAAACATCTTTACCAGTAGAAGCTGCCCGAGGAAAGACCTTCACCAGGAGGAGCTACCTGAGGAGGGAAACACCTTTACAAGGAGGAGCTCCCGAAGTGGGAAACACGTTTATCAGAAGGAGCCGCCCGAGGAGGGAAACACGTTTACCAGGAGGAGCTGCCCGAGCAGGGAAACACCTTTACCAGGAGAAGCTGCCCGAGGGAACACCTTTACCAGGAGGAGCTGCCCGAGGAGGGAAACACCTTTACCAGGAGGAGCTGCCTGAGGAGGGAAACATCTCTACCTGGAGAAGCTGCCCGAGGAAGGAAACACTTTTACAAGGAGGAGCTGCCCGAGGGAAGACCTTTACCAGGAGGAGCTGCCCGAGGAAATACCTTTACCAGGAGGAGCTGCCCGAGGAGGGAAAAACCTCTACCAGGAAGAGCTGCCCGAGGAAACACCTTTACCAGGAGGAGCTGCCCGAGGAGGGAAACACCTTTACCAGGAGGAGCTCCCGAAGTGGGAAACACGTTTACCAGAAGGAGCCGCCCGAGGAGGGAAACTCATTTACCAGGAGGAGCTGCCCGAGCAGGGAAACACCTTTACCAGGAGAAGCTGCCAGAGGAAACACCTTTACCAGGAGGAGCTGCCCGAGGAAACACCTTTACCAGGAGGAGCGGTCCGAGTAAACACCTTTACCAGGAGGAGCTGCCCGAGGAGGGAAACACATTTACCAGGAGGAGCCGCCCGAGGAGAGAAACACGTTTACCAGGAGGAGCTGCCCGAGCAGGGAAACACCGCTACCAGGAAGAGCTGCCCGAGAAAACACGTTTACCAGGAGAAGCTGCCCAAGGGAACACATTTACCAGGAGGATCTGCCCGAGGAAACATCTTTACCAGGAGAAGCTGCCCGAGGAAACACCTTCACCAGGAGGAGCTACCTGAGGAGGGAAACACCTTTACCAGGAGGAGCTGCCGAGGAAAAATGTTTAGCAGGTGAAGCTGCTCGAGGAGGGAAACACTTTTACCAGGAGTAGCTGACCGAGGAGGGAAACACCTCTACCAGGAGGAGCTGCCCAAGGGAACACATTTACCAGGTGGAGCAGCCCGAGGAGGGGTACACCTTTACCAGGAGGAGCTGCCCGAGAAAACACCTTTACCAGGAGGAGCTGCCCGAGGAAACACCTTTACCAGTAGAAGCTGCCCGAGGAAAGACCTTCACCAGGAGGAGCTACCCGAGGAGGGAAACACCTTTACCAGGAGGAGCTCCCGAAGTGGGAAACACGTTTACCAGAAGGAGCCGCCCGAGGAGGGAAACACGTTTACCAGGAGGAGCTGCCCGAGCAGGGAAACACCTTTACCAGGAGAAGCTGCCAGAGGAAACACCCTTACCAGGAGGAGATGCCCGAGGAAACACCTTTACCAGGAGGAGCGGTCCGAGGAAACACCTTTACCAGGAGGAGCTGCCCGAGGAGGGAAACACCTTTAACAGGAGGAGCTGCCCGAGGAGGGAAACATCTCTACCAGGAGAAGCTGCCCGAGGAGTGAAACACCTCTACCAGGAGAAGCTGCCCGAGGAGGGAAACACATCTACCAGAAGGAGCTGCCAGAGGAGGGAAACACCTTTACCAGGAGGAGCTGCCCGAGGGAACACCTTTACCATAGGATCTGCCCGAGGAGGGAAACACCTTTACCAGGAGCAGCTGCCCGAGGAGGGAAAAATCTTTACCAGGAGGAGCTGCCCGAGGAAACACCTTTTCCAGGAGAAGCTGCCCGTGGAGGGAAACACCTTTACCATGAGAAGCTGCCTGAGGAAGGAAACACCTTTACCAGGAGGACCTGCCCAAGGGAAGACCTTTACCAGGAGGAGCTGCCGGAGGAAATACCTTTACCAGGAGGAGCTGCCCGAGGAAATACCTTTACCAGGAGGAGCTGCCCGAGGAGGGAAAAACCTCTACCAGGAAGAGCTGCCCGAGGAAACACCTTTACCAGGAGGAGCTGCCCGAGGAGGGAAACACCTTTACCAGGAGGAGCTCCCGAAGTGGGAAACACGTTTACCAGAAGGAGCCGCCCGAGGAGGGAAACTCATTTACCAGGAGGAGCTGCCCGAGCAGGGAAACACCTTTACCAGGAGAAGCTGCCAGAGGAAACACCTTTACCAGGAGGAGCTGCCCGAGGAAACACCTTTACCAGGAGGAGCGGTCCGAGTAAACACCTTTACCAGGAGGAGCTGCCCGAGGAGGGAAACACATTTACCAGGAGGAGCCGCCCGAGGAGAGAAACACGTTTACCAGGAGGAGCTGCCCGAGCAGGGAAACACCGCTACCAGGAAGAGCTGCCCGAGAAAACACGTTTACCAGGAGAAGCTGCCCAAGGGAACACATTTACCAGGAGGATCTGCCCGAGGAAACATCTTTACCAGGAGAAGCTGCCCGAGGAAACACCTTCACCAGGAGGAGCTACCTGAGGAGGGAAACACCTTTACCAGGAGGAGCTGCCGAGGAAAAATGTTTAGCAGGTGAAGCTGCTCGAGGAGGGAAACACTTTTACCAGGAGTAGCTGACCGAGGAGGGAAACACCTCTACCAGGAGGAGCTGCCCAAGGGAACACATTTACCAGGTGGAGCAGCCCGAGGAGGGGTACACCTTTACCAGGAGGAGCTGCCCGAGAAAACACCTTTACCAGGAGGAGCTGCCCGAGGAAACACCTTTACCAGTAGAAGCTGCCCGAGGAAAGACCTTCACCAGGAGGAGCTACCCGAGGAGGGAAACACCTTTACCAGGAGGAGCTCCCGAAGTGGGAAACACGTTTACCAGAAGGAGCCGCCCGAGGAGGGAAACACGTTTACCAGGAGGAGCTGCCCGAGCAGGGAAACACCTTTACCAGGAGTAGCTCCCGAAGTGGGAAACACGTTTACCAGAAGGTGCCGCCCGAGGAGGGAAACACGTTTACCAGGAGGAGCTGCCCGAGCAGGGAAACACCTTTACCAGGAGAAGCTGCCAGAGGAAACACCCTTACCAGGAGGAGATGCCCGAGGAAACACCTTTACCAGGAGGAGCGGTCCGAGGAAACACCTTTACCAGGAGGAGCTGCCCGAGGAGGGAAACACCTTTAACAGGAGGAGCTGCCCGAGGAGGGAAACATCTCTACCAGGAGAAGCTGCCCGAGGAGTGAAACACCTCTACCAGGAGAAGCTGCCCGAGGAGGGAAACACATCTACCAGAAGGAGCTGCCAGAGGAGGGAAACACCTTTACCAGGAGGAGCTGCCCGAGGGAACACCTTTACCATAGGATCTGCCCGAGGAGGGAAACACCTTTACCAGGAGCAGCTGCCCGAGGAGGGAAAAATCTTTACCAGGAGGAGCTGCCCGAGGAAACACCTTTTCCAGGAGAAGCTGCCCGTGGAGGGAAACACCTTTACCATGAGAAGCTGCCCGAGGAAGGAAACACCTTTACCAGGAGGACCTGCCCAAGGGAAGACCTTTACCAGGAGGAGCTGCCGGAGGAAATACCTTTACCAGGAGGAGCTGCCCGAGGAGGGAAACACCTCTACCAGGAAGAGCAGCCCGAGGAAACACCTTTACCAGGAGGAGCTGCCCGAGGAGGGAAACACCTTTACCAGGAGGAGCTCCCGAAGTGGGAAACACGTTTACCAGAAGGAGCCGCCCGAGGAGGGAAACTCATTTACCAGGAGGAGCTGCCCGAGCAGGGAAACATCTTTACCAGGAGAAGCTGCCAGAGGAAACACCTTTACCAGGAGGAGCTGCCCGAGGAAACACCTTTACCAGGAGGAGCGGTCCGAGGAAACACATTTACCAGGAGGAGCTGCCCGGGGAGGGAAACACGTTTAACAGGAGGAGCCGCCCGAGGAGAGAAACACGTTTACCAGGAGGAGCTGCCCGAGCAGGGAAACACCTTTACCAGGAGGAGCTGCCCGAGGGAACACCTTTACCAGGAGGAGCTGCCCGAGGAGGGAAACACCTTTACCAGGAGGAGCTGCCCGGGGAAACACCTTTACCAGGAGGAGCTACCCAAGAAGGAAAACACTTTTACCAGATGGAGCTGCCTGAAGAGGGAAACACCTTTACCAGGAGAAGCTGCCCGAAGAGGGAAACACCTTTACCATGAGAAGCTGCCCGAGGAGGGAAATACCTTTACAAGGGAAGCTGCACGAGGAAACACCTTTACCAGGAGGAGCTGCCCGAGTGAACACCTTTACCAAGAGGAGATGCCCGAGGAAACACCTTTCCCAGGAGGAGCTGCCCAAGGAGGGAAACACCTCTACCAGGAAGAGCTGCCCGAGAAAACACCTTTACCAGGAGAAGCTGCCCAAGGGAACACATTTACCAGGAGGATCTGCCCGAGGAAACATCTTTACCAGGAGAAGCTGCCCGAGGAAACACCTTCACCAGGAGGAGCTACCTGAGGAGGGAAACACCTTTACCAGGAGGAGCTGCCGAGGAAACATGTTTAGCAGGAGAAGCTGCTCGAGGAGGGAAACACCTTTACCAGGAGTAGCTGACCGAGTAGGGAAACACCTCTACCAGGAGGAGCTGCCCAAGGGAACACATTTACCAGGTGGAGCTGCCCGAGGAGGGGTACACCTTTACCGGGAGGAGCTGCCCGAGAAAACACCTTTACCAGGAGCAGCTGCCGAGGAGGGGAACACCTTTACCAGGAGGAGCTGCCCGAGGAGGGAAACAGATATACCAGGAGGAACTGCCCGAGGAAGGAAACAACTTTACCAGGAGGAACTGCCCGAGGAGGGAAACACCTTTACCAGGAGAAGCTGCCCGAGGAGGGAAACACCTTTACCAGGAGGAGCTGCATGAGGAAACACCTTTACCAGGAGAAGCTCCCCGAGGAAACACCTTTACCAGGAGGAGCTACCTGAGGAGGGAAACACCTTTACCAGGAGGAGCTGCCCGAGGAAACACGTTTACCAGTAGGAGATGCCCGAGGAGGGAAATACCTCTACCAGGAGCAGATGCCCAAGGAGGGAAACACCTTTACCAGGAGGAGCTGCCCGAGGAGGGAAACATCTGTACCAGGAGGAGCTGCCCGAGGAGGGAAACACCTTTACAAGGAGGAGCTGCCCGAGGAAACACCTTTACCAGGAGAAACTGCCCGAGGAAATACCTTTACCAGGAGGAGCTGCCCGAGGAGGGAAGCACCTTTATCAGGAGAAGCTGCCCGAGGAGGGAAAAACCTTTACCAGGAGGAGCTGCCCGAGGAGCGAAACACCTTTACCAGGAGGACCTGCCCGAGGAGGGAAACACCTATACAAGAAGGAGCTGCCCGAGGAAGGAAACAACTTTACCAGGAGGAACTGCCCGAGGAGGGAAACACCTTTACCAGGAGAAGCTGCCCGAGGAGGGAAACACCTTTACCAGGAGGCGCTGCCCGAGGAGGGAAACACCTTTACCAGGAGAAGCTACACGAGGAAACACCTTTACCAGGAGAAGCTGCCCGAGGAGCGAAACACCTCTACCAGAAGGAGCTGCCAGAGGAGGGAAACACCTTTACCAGGAGGAGCTGCCCGAGGGAACACCTTTACCATAGGATCTGCCCGAGGAGGGAAACACCTTTACCAGGAGGAGCTGCCCGAGGAGGGAAAAACCGTTACCAGGAGGAGCTGCCCGAGGAAACACCTTTACCAGGAGAAGCTGCCCGTGGAGCGAAACACCTTTACCATGAGAAGCTGCCTGAGGAAGGAAACACCTTTACCAGGAGGAGCTGCCCGAGGGAAGAACTTTACCAGGAGGAGTTGCCCGAGGAAATACCTTTACCAGGAGGAGCTGCTCGAGGAGGGAAACACCTCTACCAGGAAGATTTCCGAGGAAACACCTTTACCAGGAGGAGCTGCCCGAGTAGGGAAACACCTTTACCAGGAGGAGCTCCGGAAGTGGGAAACACTTTTACCAGAAGGAGCTGCCCGATAAGGGAAACACCTTTACCAGGAGAAGCTACACGAGGAAACACCTTTACCAGGAGAAGCTCCCCGAGGAAACACTTTTACCAGGAGGAGCTCCCTGAGGAGCGAAAAACCTTTACCAGGAGGAGCTGCCCGAGGAAACACGTTTACCAGGAGGAGCTGCCCGAGGAGGGAAACACCTCTACCAGGAGTAAATTCCCAAGGAGGGAAACACCTTTACCAGGAGCTGCCGAGCAGGGAAACACCTGTACCAGCAGGAGCTGCCCGAGGAGGGAAACACCTTTACCAGGAGGAGCTCTCGAAGTGGGAAACACGTTTACCAGAAGGAGCCGCCCGAGGAGGGAAACACGTTTACCAGGAGGAGCTGCCCGAGGAGGGAAACACCTTTACCAGGAGAAGCTGCCAGAGGAAGCACCCTTACCAGGAGGAGCTGCCCGAGGAAACACCTTTACCAGGAGGAGCGGTCCGAGGAAATTCCTTTACCAGGAGGAGCTGCCCGAGGAGGGAAATACCTTTACCAGGAGGAGCTGCCCGAGGAGGAAAACACCTCTACCAGGAGAAGCTGCCCGAGGAAAGAAACACCTCTACCAGGAGAAGCTGCCCGAGGAGGGAAACACCTCTACCTGAAGGAGCTGCCAGCGGAGGGAAACACCTTTACCAGGAGTAGCTGCCCGAGGGAACACCTTTACCATAGGATCTGCCCGAGGAGGGAAACACCTTTACCAGGAGGAGCTGCCTGAGGAAACACCTTTACCAGGAGGAGCTGCCCGAGGAAATACCTTTACCAGGAGGAGCTGCCCGAGGAGGGAAACACCTCTACCGGGAAGAGCTGCCCGAGGAAACACCTTTACCAGGAGGAGCTGCCCAAGGAGGGAAATACCTTTACCAGGAGGAGCTCCCGAAGTGGGAAACACGTTTACCAGAAGGAGCTGCCCGAGGAGGGAAACTCATTTACCAGGAGCAGCTGCCCGAGCAGGGAAACACCTTTACCAGGAGAAGCTGCCAGAGGAAACACCTTTACCAGGAGGAGCTGCCCGAGGAAACACCTTTACCAGGAGGAGCGGTCCGAGGAAACACCTTTACCAGGAGGAGCTGCCCGAGGAGGGAAACACGTTTACCAGGAGGAGCCGCCCGAGGAGAGAAACACGTTTACCAGGAAGAGCTGCCCGAGCAGGGAAACACCTTTACCAGGAGGAGCTGCCCGAGGGAACACCTTTACCAGGAGGAGCTGCCCGAGGAGGGAAACACCTTTACCAGGAGGAGCTGCCCGAGGAAACACTTTTACCAGGAGGAGCTGCCCGAGGAGGGAAACACCTTTACCAGGAGGGGCTGCCCGAGGAAACACTTTTACCAGGAGGAGCTGTCCGAGGAGGGAAACACCTCTACCAGGAAGAGCTGCCCGAGGAAACACCTTTACCAAGACAAGCTGCCCAAGGGAACACATTTACCAGGAGCAGCTGCCCGAAGAGGGAAACACATTTACCAGGAGGAGCTGCCCGAGGAAACAACTTTACCAGGAGAAGCTGCCCGAGGAAACACCTTTACCAGGAGGAGCTGCCCGAGGAGGGAAACACTACCCGAGGAAACACCTTTAACAGGAGAAGCTGCCTGAGAGAACACCTTTACCAGGAGGAGCTGCCCGAGGAAACACCTTTACCAGGAGGAGCTCCCCGAGGAGGGAAACACTTTTACCAGGAGGAGCTGCCCGAGGAAACACCTTTACCAGGAGGAGCTGCCCGAGGAGGGAAACACCTTTACCAGGAGGAGCTGCCCGAGGAAACATCTTTATCAGGAGGAGCTGCCCGAGGGAACACCTTTACCAAGAGGAGATGCCCGAGGAGGGAAACACCTCTACCAGGAAGAGCTGCCCAAGGAAACACCTTTACCAGGAGGAGCTGCCCAAGGGAACACATTTACCAGGAGGAGCTCCTCAAGGACGGAAACACCTTTACCAGGAGGAGCTGCCCGAGGAAACAACTTTACCAGGAGGAGCTGCCCGAGGAAACACCGTTACCAGGAGGAGCTGCCCGAGGAGGGAAACACTACCCGATGAAACACCTTTACCAGGAGAAGCTGCCCGAGGAAACACCTTTCCCAGGAGGAGCTGCCCGAGGAGGGAAACACCTTTACCAGCAGGAGCTGCCCGAGGAAACACCTCCACTAGGAGAAGCTGCCCGAGGACGGAAACACCTTTACCAGGAGGAGCTGCCCGAAGAGGGAAACACCTTTACCAGGAGGAGCTGACCGAGGAAACACCTTTACCAGGAGGAGCTGCCCGTGGAGGGAAACACCTTTAACAGGAGGAGCTGCCCGAGGAGGGAAACACCTTTACCAGGAGGAGCTGCCCGAGGAAACACCTTTACTAGGAGGAGCTACCCAAGTAGGAAAACACCTCTACCAGGAAGAGCTGCCCGAGGAAACACATTTACCAGGAGAAGCTGCCCAAGGGAACACATTTACCAGAAGGAGCTGCCCGAGGAAACAACTTTACCAGGAGGAGCTGCTCGAGGAAACACCGTTACCAGGAGGAGCTGCCCGAGGAGGGAAACACTACCTGATGAAACACCTTTACCAGGAGGAGCTGCCCGAGGAAGGAAACAACTTTACAAGGAGGAGCTGCCCGAGGAGGGAAACACCTTTACCAGGAGGAGCTGCCCAAGGAGGGAAACACCTTTACCAGGAGGAGCTGCCCGAGGAGGGTAACACCTTTACCAGGAGGAGCTGCCCGAGGAGGGAAACACC
The DNA here is from genome assembly GCF_030028105.1 of Mobula birostris. Taxonomy (NCBI): domain Eukaryota; kingdom Metazoa; phylum Chordata; class Chondrichthyes; order Myliobatiformes; family Myliobatidae; genus Mobula; species Mobula birostris. The sequence continues at coordinate 14,418 of NW_027276329.1, read as the reverse complement.
TTTACCAGTAGGAGCTGCCCGAGGAGGGAAACACCTTTACCAGGAGGAGCTACCTGAGGAGGGAAACAACTTTACCAGGAGGAGCTGCCTGAGGAAACACGTTTACCAGGAGGAGCTGCCCGAGGAGGGAAACACCTTTACCAGGAGGAGCTGCCTGAGGAGGGAAACACCTTTACCAGGAGGAGCTGCCCAAGGAGGGAAACACCTGTACCAGGAGAAGCTGCCTGAGGAGGGAAAAACCTTTACCAGGAGGAGCTGCCCAAGGAAACACCTTTACCAGGAGGAGTTGCCCGAGGAGGGAAACACTACCCGAGGAAACACCTTTACCAGGAGAAGCTGCCCGAGGGAACCCTTTACCAGGAGGAGCTGCCCGAGGAGGGAAACACCCTTACCAGGAGGAGCTGCCCGAGGAAACACTTTTACCAGGAGAAGCTGCCCGAGGAAACACCTTTACCAAGAAGAACTGCCCCAGGAGGGAAACACCTCTACCAGGAGGAGCTGCCCGAGGAGGTAAAAACCATTACCAGGAGGAGCTGCCCGAGGAGGGAAACACCTATACCAGGAGGAACTGCCCGAGGAGGGAAACACCTTTACCAGGAGAAGCTGCACGAGGAAACACCTTTACCAGGAGAAGCTCTCCGAGGACACACTTTACCAGGAGGAGCTGCCCGAGGAGGGAAGCACCTTTATCAGGAGAAGCTGCCCGAGGAGGGAAAAACCTTTACCAGGAGGAGCTGCCCGAGGAGCGAAACACCTTTACCAGGAGGAGCTGCCCGAGGAAGGAAACAACTTTACCAGGAGTAACTGCCCGAGGAGGGAAACACCTTTACCAGGAGAAGCTGCCTGAGGAGGGAAACACCTTTACCAGGAGGAGCTGCCCGAGGAAACACGTTTAACAGGAGGAGCTGCCCGAGGAGGGAAACTCCTTTACCAGGAGGAGCTGCCCGAGGAAACAACTTTACCAGGAGAAGCTGCCCAAGGAAACACCTTTACCAGGAGGAGCTGCCCGAGGAGGGAAACACCTCTACCAGGAGAAGCTGCCCGAGGAGGGAAGCACCTCTACCAGGAGAAGCTGCCCGAGGAGCGAAACACCTCTACCAGAAGGAGCTGCCAGAGGAGGGAAACACCTTTACCAGGAGGAGCTGCCCGAGGGAACACCTTTACCATAGGATCTGCCCGAGGAGGGAAACACCTTTACCAGGAGGAGCTGCCCGAGGAGGGAAAAACCGTTACCAGGAGGAGCTGCCCGAGGAAACACCTTTACCAGGAGAAGCTGCCCGTGGAGCGAAACACCTTTACCATGAGAAGCTGCCTGAGGAAGGAAACACCTTTACCAGGAGGAGCTGCCCGAGGGAAGAACTTTACCAGGAGGAGTTGCCCGAGGAAATACCTTTACCAGGAGGAGCTGCTCGAGGAGGGAAACACCTCTACCAGGAAGATTTCCGAGGAAACACCTTTACCAGGAGGAGCTGCCCGAGTAGGGAAACACCTTTACCAGGAGGAGCTCCGGAAGTGGGAAACACTTTTACCAGAAGGAGCTGCCCGATAAGGGAAACACCTTTACCAGGAGAAGCTACACGAGGAAACACCTTTACCAGGAGAAGCTCCCCGAGGAAACACTTTTACCAGGAGGAGCTCCCTGAGGAGCGAAAAACCTTTACCAGAAGGAGCTGCCCGAGGAAACACGTTTACCAGGAGGAGCTGCCCGAGGAGGGAAACACCTCTACCAGGAGTAAATTCCCAAGGAGGGAAACACCTTTACCAGGAGCTGCCGAGCAGGGAAACACCTGTACCAGCAGGAGCTGCCCGAGGAGGGAAACACCTTTACCAGGAGGAGCTCTCGAAGTGGGAAACACGTTTACCAGAAGGAGCCGCCCGAGGAGGGAAACACGTTTACCAGGAGGAGCTGCCCGAGGAGGGAAACACCTTTACCAGGAGAAGCTGCCAGAGGAAGCACCCTTACCAGGAGGAGCTGCCCGAGGAAACACCTTTACCAGGAGGAGCTGCCCGAGGAGGGAAATACCTTTACCAGGAGGAGCTGCCCGAGGAGGAAAACACCTCTACCAGGAGAAGCTGCCCGAGGAAAGAAACACCTCTACCAGGAGAAGCTGCCCGAGGAGGGAAACACCTCTACCTGAAGGAGCTGCCAGCGGAGGGAAACACCTTTACCAGGAGTAGCTGCCCGAGGGAACACCTTTACCATAGGATCTGCCCGAGGAGGGAAACACCTTTACCAGGAGGAGCTGCCTGAGGAAACACCTTTACCAGGAGGAGCTGCCCGAGGAAACACCTTTACCAGGAGGAGCTGCCCAAGGAGGGAAATACCTTTACCAGGAGGAGCTCCCGAAGTGGGAAACACGTTTACCAGAAGGAGCTGCCCGAGGAGGGAAACTCATTTACCAGGAGCAGCTGCCCGAGCAGGGAAACACCTTTACCAGGAGAAGCTGCCAGAGGAAACACCTTTACCAGGAGGAGCTGCCCGAGGAAACACCTTTACCAGGAGGAGCGGTCCGAGGAAACACCTTTACCAGGAGGAGCTGCCCGAGGAGGGAAACACGTTTACCAGGAGGAGCCGCCCGAGGAGAGAAACACGTTTACCAGGAAGAGCTGCCCGAGCAGGGAAACACCTTTACCAGGAGGAGCTGCCCGAGGGAACACCTTTACCAGGAGGAGCTGCCCGAGGAGGGAAACACCTTTACCAGGAGGAGCTGCCCGAGGAAACACTTTTACCAGGAGGAGCTGCCCGAGGAGGGAAACACCTTTACCAGGAGGGGCTGCCCGAGGAAACACTTTTACCAGGAGGAGCTGTCCGAGGAGGGAAACACCTCTACCAGGAAGAGCTGCCCGAGGAAACACCTTTACCAAGACAAGCTGCCCAAGGGAACACATTTACCAGGAGCAGCTGCCCGAAGAGGGAAACACATTTACCAGGAGGAGCTGCCCGAGGAAACAACTTTACCAGGAGAAGCTGCCCGAGGAAACACCTTTACCAGGAGGAGCTGCCCGAGGAGGGAAACACTACCCGAGGAAACACCTTTAACAGGAGAAGCTGCCTGAGAGAACACCTTTACCAGGAGGAGCTGCCCGAGGAAACACCTTTACCAGGAGGAGCTCCCCGAGGAGGGAAACACTTTTACCAGGAGGAGCTGCCCGAGGAAACACCTTTACCAGGAGGAGCTGCCCGAGGAGGGAAACACCTTTACCAGGAGGAGCTGCCCGAGGAAACATCTTTATCAGGAGGAGCTGCCCGAGGGAACACCTTTACCAAGAGGAGATGCCCGAGGAGGGAAACACCTCTACCAGGAAGAGCTGCCCAAGGAAACACCTTTACCAGGAGGAGCTGCCCAAGGGAACACATTTACCAGGAGGAGCTCCTCAAGGACGGAAACACCTTTACCAGGAGGAGCTGCCCGAGGAAACAACTTTACCAGGAGGAGCTGCCCGAGGAAACACCGTTACCAGGAGGAGCTGCCCGAGGAGGGAAACACTACCCGATGAAACACCTTTACCAGGAGAAGCTGCCCGAGGAAACACCTTTCCCAGGAGGAGCTGCCCGAGGAGGGAAACACCTTTACCAGCAGGAGCTGCCCGAGGAAACACCTCCACTAGGAGAAGCTGCCCGAGGACGGAAACACCTTTACCAGGAGGAGCTGCCCGAAGAGGGAAACACCTTTACCAGGAGGAGCTGACCGAGGAAACACCTTTACCAGGAGGAGCTGCCCGTGGAGGGAAACACCTTTAACAGGAGGAGCTGCCCGAGGAGGGAAACACCTTTACCAGGAGGAGCTGCCCGAGGAAACACCTTTACTAGGAGGAGCTACCCAAGTAGGAAAACACCTCTACCAGGAAGAGCTGCCCGAGGAAACACATTTACCAGGAGAAGCTGCCCAAGGGAACACATTTACCAGAAGGAGCTGCCCGAGGAAACAACTTTACCAGGAGGAGCTGCTCGAGGAAACACCGTTACCAGGAGGAGCTGCCCGAGGAGGGAAACACTACCTGATGAAACACCTTTACCAGGAGGAGCTGCCCGAGGAAGGAAACAACTTTACAAGGAGGAGCTGCCCGAGGAGGGAAACACCTTTACCAGGAGGAGCTGCCTAAGGAGGGAAACACCTTTACCAGGAGGAGCTGCCCGAGGAGGGTAACACCTTTACCAGGAGGAGCTGCCCGAGGAGGGAAACACCTTTACCAGTAGGAGCTGCCCGAGGAGGGAAACACCTTTACCAGGAGGAGCTACCTGAGGAGGGAAACAACTTTACCAGGAGGAGCTGCCTGAGGAAACACGTTTACCAGGAGGAGCTGCCCGAGGAGGGAAACACCTTTACCAGGAGGAGCTGCCTGAGGAGGGAAACACCTTTACCAGGAGGAGCTGCCCAAGGAGGGAAACACCTGTACCAGGAGAAGCTGCCTGAGGAGGGAAAAACCTTTACCAGGAGGAGCTGCCCAAGGAAACACCTTTACCAGGAGGAGTTGCCCGAGGAGGGAAACACTACCCGAGGAAACACCTTTACCAGGAGAAGCTGCCCGAGGGAACCCTTTACCAGGAGGAGCTGCCCGAGGAGGGAAACACCCTTACCAGGAGGAGCTGCCCGAGGAAACACTTTTACCAGGAGAAGCTGCCCGAGGAAACACCTTTACCAAGAAGAACTGCCCCAGGAGGGAAACACCTCTACCAGGAGGAGCTGCCCGAGGAGGTAAAAACCATTACCAGGAGGAGCTGCCCGAGGAGGGAAACACCTATACCAGGAGGAACTGCCCGAGGAGGGAAACACCTTTACCAGGAGAAGCTGCACGAGGAAACACCTTTACCAGGAGAAGCTCTCCGAGGACACACTTTACCAGGAGGAGCTGCCCGAGGAGGGAAGCACCTTTATCAGGAGAAGCTGCCCGAGGAGGGAAAAACCTTTACCAGGAGGAGCTGCCCGAGGAGCGAAACACCTTTACCAGGAGGAGCTGCCCGAGGAAGGAAACAACTTTACCAGGAGTAACTGCCCGAGGAGGGAAACACCTTTACCAGGAGAAGCTGCCTGAGGAGGGAAACACCTTTACCAGGAGGAGCTGCCCGAGGAAACACGTTTAACAGGAGGAGCTGCCCGAGGAGGGAAACTCCTTTACCAGGAGGAGCTGCCCGAGGAAACAACTTTACCAGGAGAAGCTGCCCAAGGAAACACCTTTACCAGGAGGAGCTGCCCGAGGAGGGAAACACCTCTACCAGGAGAAGCTGCCCGAGGAGGGAAGCACCTCTACCAGGAGAAGCTGCCCGAGGAGCGAAACACCTCTACCAGAAGGAGCTGCCAGAGGAGGGAAACACCTTTACCAGGAGGAGCTGCCCGAGGGAACACCTTTACCATAGGATCTGCCCGAGGAGGGAAACACCTTTACCAGGAGGAGCTGCCCGAGGAGGGAAAAACCGTTACCAGGAGGAGCTGCCCGAGGAAACACCTTTACCAGGAGAAGCTGCCCGTGGAGCGAAACACCTTTACCATGAGAAGCTGCCTGAGGAAGGAAACACCTTTACCAGGAGGAGCTGCCCGAGGGAAGAACTTTACCAGGAGGAGTTGCCCGAGGAAATACCTTTACCAGGAGGAGCTGCTCGAGGAGGGAAACACCTCTACCAGGAAGATTTCCGAGGAAACACCTTTACCAGGAGGAGCTGCCCGAGTAGGGAAACACCTTTACCAGGAGGAGCTCCGGAAGTGGGAAACACTTTTACCAGAAGGAGCTGCCCGATAAGGGAAACACCTTTACCAGGAGAAGCTGCCAGAGGAAACACCCTTACCAGGAGGAGCTGCCCGAGGAAACACCTTTACCAGGAGGAGCTGCCCGAGGAGGGAAACACCTTTACCAGGAGGAGCTGCCCGAGGAGGAAAACACCTCTACCAGGAGGAGCTGCCCGAGGAGGGAAACATCTCTACCAGGAGAAGCTGCACGAGGAGGGAAACACCTCTACCAGGAGAAGCTGCCCGAGGAGGGAAACACCTGTACCAGAAGGAGCTGCCAGAGGAGGGAAACACCTCTACCAGGAGGAGCTTCCCGAGGGAACAACTTTACCATAGGATCTGCCCGAGGAGGGAAACACCTCTACCAGGAAGAGCTGCCCGAGGAAACACCTTTACCAGGAGGAGCTGCCCGAGGAGGGAAACACCTTTACCAGGAGGAGCTCCCAAAGTGGGATACACGTTTAGCAGAAGGAGCCGCCCGAGGAGGGAAACTCATTTACCAGAAGGAGCTGCCCGAGCAGGGAAACACCTTTACCAGGAGAAGCTGCCAGAGGAAACACCTTTACCAGGAGGAGCTGCCCGAGGAAACACCTTTACCAGGAGGAGCGGTCCGAGGAAACACCTTTACCAGGAGGAGCTGCCCGAGGAGGGAAACACGTTTACCAGGAGGAGCCGCCCGAGGAGAGAAACACGTTTACCAGGAGGAGCTGCCCAAGGAGGGAAACACCTGTACCAGGAGAAGCTGCCCGAGGAGGGAAACACCTTTAACAGGAGGAGCTGCCCAAGGAAACAACTTTACCAGGATGAGCTGCCCGAGGAGGGAAACGCTACCCGAGGAAACACCTTTACCAGGAGAAGCTGCCCGAGGGAACCCTTTACCAGGAGGAGCTGCCCGAGGAGGGAAACACCTTTACCAGGAGGAGCTGCCCGAGGAAAAACCTTTACCAGGAGGAGCTGCACGAGGAGGGAAACACCTTTACCAGGAGGCGCTGCCCGAGGAAACACTTTTACCAGGAGAAGCTGCCCGAGGAAACACCTTCACCAGGAGGAGCTGCCCCAGGAGGGAAACACCTCTACCAGGAGGAGCTGCCCGAGGAGGGAAAAACCATTACCAGGAGGAGCTGCCCGAGGAGGGAAACACCTTTAACAGGAGAAGCTGCCCGAGGAGGGAAATACCTATACCAGGAGGAACTGCCCGAGGAAGGAAACAACTTTACCAGGAGGAACTGCCCGAGGAGGGAAACACCTTTACCAGGAGAAGCTGCCCGAGGAGGGAAACACCATTACCAGGAGGAGCTGCCCGAGGAGAGAAACACCTTTACCAGGAGAAGCTGCACGAGGAAACACCTTTACCAGGAGAAGCTACCCGAGGAAACACCTTTACCAGGAGGAGCTACCTGAGGAGGGAAACACCTTTACCAGGAGGAGCTGCCCGAGGAAACACGTTTACCAGTAGGAGCTGCCCGAGGAGGGAAACACCTCTACCAGGAGCAGATGCCCAAGGAGGGAAACACCTTTACCAGGAGCTGCCGAGGAGGGAAACACCTGTACCAGCAGGAGCTGCCCGAGGAGGGAAACACCTTTACCAGGAGAAGCTGCACGAGGAAACACTTTTACCAGGAGAAGCTGCCCGAGGAAACACCTTCACCAAGAGGAGCTGCCCCAGGAGGGAAACACCTGTACCAGGAGTAGCTGCCCGAGGAGGGAAACACCTTTAACAGGAGAAGCTGCCCGAGGAGGGAAATACCTTTACCAGGAGCAGCTGCCGAGGAGGGGAACACCTTTACCAGGAGGAGCTGCCCGAGGAGGGAAACAGCTATACCAGGAGGAACTGCCCGAGGAAGGAAACAACTTTACCAGGAGGAACTGCCCGAGGAGGGAAACACCTTTACCAGGAGAAGCTGCCCGAGGAGGGAAACACCTTTACCAGGAGGAGCTGCCCGAGGAGGGAAACACCTTTACCAGGAGAAGCTGCACGAGGAAACACCTTTACCAGGAGAAGCTCCCCGAGGAAACACCTTTACCAGGAGGAGCTACCTGAGGAGGGAAACACCTTTACCAGGAGGAGCTGCCCGAGGAAACACGTTTACCAGTAGGAGCTGCCCGAGGAGGGAAATACCTCTACCAGGAGCAGATGCCCAAGGAGGGAAACACCTTTACCAGGAGGAGCTGCCCGAGGAGGGAAACACCTGTACCAGGAGGAGCTGCCCGAGGAGGGAAACACCTTTAGAAGGAGGAGTGCCCGAGGAAACACCTTTACCAGGAGAAACTGCCCGAGGAAATACCTTTACCAGGAGGAGCTGCTCGAGGAGGGAAGCACCTTTATCAGGAGAAGCTGCCCGAGGAGGGAAAAACCTATACAAGGAGGAGCTGCCCGAGGTAGGAAACAACTTTACCAGGAGGAACTGCCCGAGGAGGGAAACACCTTTACCAGGAGAAGCTGCCCGAGGAGGGAAACACCTTTACCAGGAGAAGCTGCCCGAGGAGGGAAACACCTTTACCAGGAGGCGCTGCCCGAGGAGGGAAACACCTTTACCAGGAGAAGCTCCCCGAGGAAACACTTTTACCAGGAGGAGCTCCCTGAGGAGCGAAACACCTTTACCAGGAGGAGCTGCCCGAGGAAACACGTTTACCAGGAGGTGCTGCCCGAGGAGGGAAACACCTCTACCAGGAGTAAATTCCCAAGGAGGGAAACCCTTTACCAGGAGCTGCGGAGGAGGGAAACACCTGTACCAGCAGGAGTTGCCCGAGGAGGGAAACACCTTTACCAGGAGGAGCTCCCGAAGTGGGAAACACGTTTAACAGAAGGAGCCGCCCGAGGAGGGAAACACGTTTACCAGGAGGAGCTTCCCGAGCAGGGAAACACCTTTACCAGGAGAAGCTGCCAGAGGAAGCACCCTTACCAGGAGGAGCTGCCCGAGGAGGGAAATACCTTTACCAGGAGGAGCTGCCCGAGGAGGAAAACACCTCTACCAGGAGAAGCTGCCCGAGGAGGGAAACACCTCTACCAGGAGAAGCTGCCCGAGGAGGGAAACACCTCTACCTGAAGGAGCTGCCAGAGGAGGGAAACACCTTTACCAGGAGTAGCTGCCCGAGGGAACACCTTTACCATAGGATCTGCCCGAGGAGGGAAACACCTTTACCAGGAGGAGCTGCCCGAGGAGGGAAAAACCTTTACCAGGAGGAGCTGCCCGAGGAAACACCTTTACCAGTAGAAGCTGCCCGTGGAGGGAAACACCTTTACCATGAGAAGCTGCCCGAGGAAGTTAACACCTTTACCAGGAGCAGCTGCCCAAGGGAAGACCTTTACCAGGAGGAGCTGCCCGAGGAAATACCTTTACCAGGAGGAGCTGCCCGAGGAGGGAAACACCTCTACCAGGAAGAGCTGCCCGAGGAAACACCTTTACCAGGAGGAGCTGCCCAAGGAGGGAAATACCTTTACCAGGAGGAGCTCCCGAAGTGGGAAACACGTTTACCAGAAGGAGCTGCCCGAGGAGGGAAACACCTTTACCAGGAGAAGCTGCCAGAGGAAACACCTTTACCAGGAGGAGCTGCCCGAGGAAACACCTTTACCAGGAGGAGCGGTCCGAGGAAACACCTTTACCAGGAGGAGCTGCCCGAGGAGGGAAACACGTTTACCAGGAGGAGCCGCCCGAGGAGAGAAACACGTTTACCAGGAGGAGCTGCCCGAGCAGGGAAACACCTTTACCAGGAGGAGCTGCCCGAGGGAACACCTTTACCAGGAGGAGCTGCCCGAGGAGGGAAACACCTTTACCAGGAGGAGCTGCCCGAGGAAACACTTTTACCAGGAGGAGCTGCCCGAGGAGGGAAACACCTTTACCAGGAGGGGCTGCCCGAGGAAACACTTTTACCAGGAGGAGCTGTCCGAGGAGGGAAACACCTCTACCAGGAAGAGCTGCCCGAGGAAACACCTTTACCAAGACAAGCTGCCCAAGGGAACACATTTACCAGGAGGAGCTGCCCGAGGAAACAACTTTACCAGGAGAAGCTGCCCGAGGAATCACCTTTACCAGGAGGAGCTGCCCGAGGAGGGAAACACTACCCGAGGAAACACCTTTAACAGGAGAAGCTGCCCGAGGGAACACCTTTACCAGGAGGAGCTGCACGAGGAAACACCTTTACCAGGAGGAGCTCCCCGAGGAGAGAAACACTTTCACCAGGAGGAGCTGCCCGAGGAAACACCTTTACCAGGAGGAGCTGCCCGAGGAGGGAAACACCTTTACCAGGAGGAGCTGCCCGAGGAAACACCTTTATCAGGAGGAGCTGCCCGAGGGAACACCTTTACCAAGAGGAGATGCCCAAGGGAACACATTTACCAGGAGGAGCTCCTCAAGGACAGAAACACCTTTACCAGGAGGAGCTGCCCGAGGAAACAACTTTACCAGGAGGAGCTGCCCGAGGAAACACCGTTACCAGGAGGAGCTGCCCGAGGAGGGAAACACTACCCGACGAAACACCTTTACCAGGAGAAGCTGCCCGAGGAAACACCTTTCCCAGGAGGAGCTGCCCGAGGAGGGAAACACCTTTACCAGCAGGAGCTGCCCGAGGAAACACCTCCACTAGGAGAAGCTGCCCGAGGACGGAAACACCTTTACCAGGAGGAGCTGCCCGAAGAGGGAAACACCTTTAACAGGAGGAGCTGACCGAGGAAACACCTTTACCAGGAGGAGCTGCCCGTGGAGCGAAACACCTTTAACAGGAGGAGCTGCCCAAGGAGGGAAACACCTTTACCAGGAGGAGCTCCCCGAGGAAACACCTTTACCAGGAGGAGCTACCCAAGGAGGAAAACACCTTTACCAGATGGAGCTGCCTGAGGAGGGAAACACCTTTACCAGGAGAAGCTGCCAGAGGAGGGAAACACCTTTACCATGAGAAGTAGCCCGAGGATGGAAATACCTTTACCAGGGGAAGCTGCACGAGGAAACACCTTTACCAGGAGGAGCTGCCCGAGGGAACACCTTTACCAAGAGGAGATGCCCGAGGAAACACCTTTCCCAGGAGGAGCTGCCCAAGGGAACACATTTACCAGGAGGAGCTCCTCAAGGACGGAAACACCTTTACCAGGAGGAGCTGCCCGAGGAAACAACTTTACCAGGAGGAGCTGCCCGAGGAAACACCGTTACCAGGAGGAGCTGCCCGAGGAGGGAAACACTACCCGACGAAACACCTTTACCAGGAGAAGCTGCCCGAGGAAACACCTTTCCCAGGAGGAGCTGCCCGAGGAGGGAAACACCTTTACCAGCAGGAGCTGCCCGAGGAAACACCTCCACTAGGAGAAGCTGCCCGAGGACGGAAACACCTTTACCAGGAGGAGCTGCCCGAAGAGGGAAACACCTTTAACAGGAGGAGCTGACCGAGGAAACACCTTTACCAGGAGGAGCTGCCCGTGGAGGGAAACACCTTTAACAGGAGGAGCTGCCCAAGGAGGGAAACACCTTTACCAGGAGGAGCTCCCCGAGGAAACACCTTTACCAGGAGGAGCTACCCAAGGAGGAAAACACCTTTACCAGATGGAGCTGCCTGAGGAGGGAAACACCTTTACCAGGAGAAGCTGCCAGAGGAGGGAAACACCTTTACCATGAGAAGTAGCCCGAGGATGGAAATACCTTTACCAGGGGAAGCTGCACGAGGAAACACCTTTACCAGGAGGAGCTGCCCGAGGGAACACCTTTACCAAGAGGAGATGCCCGAGGAAACACCTTTCCCAGGAGGAGCTGCCCGAGGAGGGAAACACCTCTACCAGGAGGAGCTGCCCGAGATAACACCTTTACCTGGAGGAGCTGCCCGAGAAAACATCTTTACCAGTAGAAGCTGCCCGAGGAAAGACCTTCACCAGGAGGAGCTACCTGAGGAGGGAAACACCTTTACAAGGAAGAGCTGCCCGAGGAAACACCTTTACCAGGAGGAGCTGCCCGAGGAGGGAAACACCTTTACCAGGAGGAGCTCCCGAAGTGGGAAACACGTTTACCAGAAGGAGCCGCCCGAGGAGGGAAACTCATTTACCAGGAGGAGCTGCCCGAGCAGGGAAACATCTTTACCAGGAGAAGCTGCCAGAGGAAACACCTTTACCAGGAGGAGCTGCCCGAGGAAACACCTTTACCAGGAGGAGCGGTCCGAGGAAACACATTTACCAGGAGGAGCTGCCCGGGGAGGGAAACACGTTTAACAGGAGGAGCCGCCCGAGGAGAGAAACACGTTTACCAGGAGGAGCTGCCCGAGCAGGGAAACACCTTTACCAGGAGGAGCTGCCCGAGGGAACACCTTTACCAGGAGGAGCTGCCCGAGGAGGGAAACACCTTTACCAGGAGGAGCTGCCCGGGGAAACACCTTTACCAGGAGGAGCTACCCAAGAAGGAAAACACTTTTACCAGATGGAGCTGCCTGAAGAGGGAAACACCTTTACCAGGAGAAGCTGCCCGAAGAGGGAAACACCTTTACCATGAGAAGCTGCCCGAGTGAACACCATTACCAAGAGGAGATGCCCGAGGAAACACCTTTCCCAGGAGGAGCTGCCCAAGGAGGGAAACACCTCTACCAGGAAGAGCTGCCCGAGAAAACACCTTTACCAGGAGAAGCTGCCCAAGGGAACACATTTACCAGGAGGATCTGCCCGAGGAAACATCTTTACCAGGAGAAGCTGCCCGAGGAAACACCTTCACCAGGAGGAGCTACCTGAGGAGGGAAACACCTTTACCAGGAGGAGCTGCCGAGGAAACATGTTTAGCAGGAGAAGCTGCTCGAGGAGGGAAACACCTTTACCAGGAGTAGCTGACCGAGTAGGGAAACACCTCTACCAGGAGGAGCTGCCCAAGGGAACACATTTACCAGGTGGAGCTGCCCGAGGAGGGGTACACCTTTACCAGGAGGAGCTGCCCGAGAAAACACCTTTACCAGGAGGAGCTGCCCGAGGAAACACCTTTACCAGTAGAAACTGCCCGAGGAAACACCTTCACCAGGAGGAGCTACCCGAGGAGGGAAACACCTTTACCAGGAGGAGCTCCCGAAGTGGGAAACACGTTTACCAGAAGGATCCGCCCAAGGAGGGAAACACGTTTACCAGGAGGAGCTGCCCGAGCAGGGAAACAGCTATACCAGGAGGAGCTCCGGAAGTGGGAAACACGTTTACCAGAAGGAGCCGCCCGAGTCGGGAAACACGTTTACCAGGAGGAGCTGCCCGAGCAGGGAAACACCTTTACCAGGAGAAGCTGCCAGAGGAAACAACCTTACCAGGAGGAGCTGCCCGAGGAAACACCTTTACCAGGAGGAGCTGCCCGTGGAGGGAAACACCTTTAACAGGAGGAGCTGCCCAAGGAGGGAAACACCTTTACCAGGAGGAGCTCCCCGAGGAAACACCTTTACCAGGAGGAGCTACCCAAGGAGGAAAACACCTTTACCAGATGGAGCTGCCTGAGGAGGGAAACACCTTTACCAGGAGAAGCTGCCAGAGGAGGGAAACACCTTTACCATGAGAAGCTGCCCGAGGACGGAAATACCTTTACCAGGGGAAGCTGCACGAGGAAACACCTTTACCAGGAGGAGCTGCCCGAGGGAACACCTTTACCAAGAGGAGATGCCCGAGGAAACACCTTTCCCAGGAGGAGCTGCCCGAGGAGGGAAACACCTCTACCAGGAGGAGCTGCCCGAGAAAACACCTTTACCTGGAGGAGCTGCCCGAGAAAACACCTTTACCAGTAGAAGCTGCCCGAGGAAAGACCTTCACCAGGAGGAGCTACCTGAGGAGGGAAACACCTTTACAAGGAGGAGCTCCCGAAGTGGGAAACACGTTTATCAGAAGGAGCCGCCCGAGGAGGGAAACACGTTTACCAGGAGGAGCTGCCCGAGCAGGGAAACACCTTTACCAGGAGAAGCTGCCCGAGGGAACACCTTTACCAGGAGGAGCTGCCCGAGGAGGGAAACACCTTTACCAGGAGGAGCTGCCTGAGGAGGGAAACATCTCTACCTGGAGAAGCTGCCCGAGGAGGGAAACACCTCTACCAGGAGAAGCTGCCCGAAGAGGGAAACACCTCTACCAGAAGGAGCTGCCAGAGGAGGGAAACACCTTTACCAGGAGGAGCTGCCCGAGGGAACACCTTTACCATAGGATCTGCCCGAGGAGGGAAACACCTTTACCAGGAGGATCTGCCCGAGGAGGGAAAAACCTTTACCAGGAGGAGCTGCCCGAGGAAACACCTTTACCAGTAGAAGCTGCCCGTGGAGGGAAACACCTTTACCATGAGAAGCTGCCCGAGGAAGGAAACACTTTTACAAGGAGGAGCTGCCCGAGGGAAGACCTTTACCAGGAGGAGCTGCCCGAGGAAATACCTTTACCAGGAGGAGCTGCCCGAGGAGGGAAAAACCTCTACAGGAAGAGCTGCCCGAGGAAACACCTTTACCAGGAGGAGCTGCCCGAGGAGGGAAACACCTTTACCAGGAGGAGCTCCCGAAGTGGGAAACACGTTTACCAGAAGGAGCCGCCCGAGGAGGGAAACACGTTTACCAGGAGGAGCTGCCCGAGCAGGGAAACACCTTTACCAGGAGTAGCTCCCGAAGTGGGAAACACGTTTACCAGAAGGTGCCGCCCGAGGAGGGAAACACGTTTACCAGGAGGAGCTGCCCGAGCAGGGAAACACCTTTACCAGGAGAAGCTGCCAGAGGAAACACCTTTACCAGGAGG
>NW_027276328.1:0-41343 GCF_030028105.1 Mobula birostris | reverse complement strand
CTCTCTCACCCTTTACACTGCTCTCTCACACACTTTGCACTGCTCTCTCTCAAACTTCACACTGCTCTCTCTCTCACACTTTACACTGCTCTCTCACACACTTTACAGTGCTCTCTCTCACACTTTACATGCTCTCTCTATCACACTTTACCCTGCTCTCTCTGACACACTTTACACTGCTCTCTCTCACATTTACACTGCTCTCTCTCTCACACTTTACACTGCTCTCTCTCACACTTTACACTGCTCTCTCACACACTTTACACTGCTCTCTCACACACTTTACACTGCTCTCTCTCTCAAAATTTACACTACTCTCTCTCACACTTTACACTGCTCTCTCTCACACTTTACACTGCTCTCTCTCTCACAATTTACACTGCTCTCTCTCACACTTTACACTGCTCTCTCTCACACTTTACACTGCTCTCTCTCTCTCCGCTTTACACTGCTCTCTCTCTCACGCTTTACACTGCTGTCTCTCACACTTTACACTGCTCTCTCTCACACTTTACACTGCTTTCTTTCACACTCTTTCAACTGCTCTCTCTCTCACACTTTACACTGCTCTCTCTCACGCTTTACACTGTTTTCTCTCACACTTTACCCTGCTATCTCTCTCCCACTTTACATTGCTCTCTCTCACACTTTAAACTGCTCTCTCTCACACTTTACACAGCTCTCTCTCACACACTTTACACCGCTCTCTCTCTCACACTTTACACTGCTCTCTCTCAGACTTTACACTGCTCTCTCTCACCCTTTACACTGCTCTCTCACACACTTTGCACTGCTCTCTCTCAAACTTCACACTGCTCTCTCTCACACTTTACTCTGCTCTCTCTGTCACACTTTACACTGCTCTCTCTCTCACTTTACTCTGCTATCTCTCTCACACTTTACACTGTTCTCTCTCACATTTTACACTGCTCTCTCTCACACACTTTACACTACTCTCTGTCACACTTTACACTGCTCTCTCTCTCAGACTACACTGCTCTCTCTCACACTTTACTCTGCTCTCTCTATCACACTTTACACTGCTCTCTCTCTCAGACTTTACACTGCTCTCTCTCACACTTTACACTGTTTTCTCTCACACTTTACCCTGTTATCTCTCTCACACTTTACACTGCTCTCTCTCACACTTTACACTGTTCTTCCCGCACTTTACACTGTTCTCTCTCTCACACTTTACACTGCTCTCTCTCACCCTTTACACTGCTCTCTCACACACTTTGCACTGCTCTCTCTCAAACTTCACACTGCTCTCTCTCTCACACTTTACACTGCTCTCTCTCACACTTTACACTGCTCTCTCTCACACACTTTACCAGTGCTCTCTCTCACACTTTACATGCTCTCTCTATCACACTTTACCCTGCTCTCCCTCACACACTTTACATGCTCTCTCTCTCACGCTTTATACTGCTCTCTCTCACACTTTACACTACTCTCACTCTTTCACTTTATACTGCTCTCTCTCACACTTTACACTGCTCTCTCCCTCTCACACTTTACACTGCTGTCTCTCACACTTTACACTGCCTCTCTCTCACACTTTACACTGCTTTCTTTCACACTCTTTCAACTGCTCTCTCTCTCACACTTTACACTGCTCTCTCTCACGCTTTACACTGTTTTCTCTCACACTTTACCCTGCTATCTCTCTCCCACTTTACATTGCTCTCTCTCACACTTTAAACTGCTCTCTCTCACACTTTACACAGCTCTCTCTCACACACTTTACACCGCTCTCTCTCTCACACTTTACACTGCTCTCTCTCACACTTTACACTGCTCTCTCTCACACTTTACACTGCTCTCTCTCTCACACTTTACACTGCTCTCTTTCTCACACTTTACACTGCTCTCTCTCACACATTACACTGCTCTCTCACCCTCTTTACACTGCACTCTCTCACACACTTTACACTGCTCTCTCTCACACTTTACACTGCTCTGTCTCACACTTTACACTGCTCTCTCACACACTTTACACTGCTCTCTCTCACACACTTTACACTGCTCTCTCTCACACACTTTACACTGCTCTCTCTCACACTTTACACTGCTCTCTCTCACACTTTACACTGCTCTCTCTCTCACACTTTACACTGCTCTCTTTCTCACACTTTACACTGCTCTCTCTCACACATTACACTGCTCTCTCACCCTCTTTACACTGCACTCTCTCACACACTTTACACTGCTCTCTCTCACACTTTACACTGCTCTGTCTCACACTTTACACTGCTCTCTCACACACTTTACACTGCTCTCTCTCACACACTTTACACTGCTCTCTCTCTCACAATTTACACTGCTCTCTCTCACACTTTACACTGCTCTCTCTCACACTTTAACCCTGCTCTCTCTCTCACACTTTACAACTGCTCTCACTCTCACGCTTTATACTGCTCTCTCTCACACTTTACACTACTCTCACTCTTTCACTTTATACCTCTCTCTCTCACACTTTACACTGCTCTCTCCCTCTCACACTTTACACTGCTGTCTCTCACACTTTACACTGCTCTCTCTCACACTTTACACTGCTTTCTTTCACACTCTTTCAACTGCTCTCTCTCTCACACTTTACACTGCTCTCTCTCACGCTTTACACTGTTTTCTCTCACACTTTACCCTGCTATCTCTCTCCACACTTTACATTGCTCTCTCACACTTTAAACTGCTCTCTCTCAGCACTTTACACAGCTCTCTCTCACACACTTTACACCGCTCTCTCTCTCACACTTTACACTGCTCTCTCTCACACTTTACACTGCTCTCTCTCTCACACTTTACACTGCTCTCTTTCTCACACTTTACACTGCTCTCTATCACACTCTACCCTGCTCTCTCTCACCCTTTACACTGCTCTCTCACACACTTTGCACTGCTCTCTCTCAAACTTCACACTGCTCTCTCTCTCACACTTTACACTGCTCTCTCTCACACACTTTACAGTGCTCTCTCTCACACTTTACATGCTCTCTCTATCACACTTTGACCCTGCTCTCTCTGACACACTTTACACTGCTCTCTCTCACATTTACACTGCTCTCTCTCTCACACTTTACACTGCTCTCTCTCACACTTTACACTGCTCTCTCACACACTTTACACTGCTCTCTCACACACTTTACACTGCTCTCTCTCTCAAAATTTACACTACTCTCTCTCACACTTTACACTGCTCTCTCTCACACTTTACACTGCTCTCTCTCTCACAATTTACACTGCTCTCTCTCACACTTTACACTGCTCTCTCTCACACTTTACACTGCTCTCTCTCTCTCCGCTTTACACTGCTCTCTCTCTCACGCTTTACACTGCTGTCTCTCACACTTTACACTGCTCTCTCTCACACTTTACACTGCTTTCTTTCACACTCTTTCAACTGCTCTCTCTCTCACACTTTACACTGCTCTCTCTCACGCTTTTACACTGTTTTCTCTCACACTTTACCCTGCTATCTCTCTCCCACTTTACATTGCTCTCTCTCACACTTTAAACTGCTCTCTCTCACACTTTACACAGCTCTCTCTCACACACTTTACACCGCTCTCTCTCTCACACTTTACACTGCTCTCTCTCAGACTTTACACTGCTCTCTCTCTCACACTTTACACTGCTCTCTTTCTCACACTTTACACTGCTCTCTATCACACTCTACCCTGCTCTCTCTCACCCTTTACACTGCTCTCTCACACACTTTGCACTGCTCTCTCTCAAACTTCACACTGCTCTCTCTCTCACACTTTACACTGCTCTCTCTCACACACTTTACAGTGCTCTCTCTCACACTTTACATGCTCTCTCTATCACACTTTACCCTGCTCTCTCTGACACACTTTACACTGCTCTCTCTCACATTTACACTGCTCTCTCTCTCACACTTTACACTGCTCTCTCTCACACTTACACTGCTCTCTCACACACTTTACACTGCTCTCTCACACACTTTACACTGCTCTCTCTCTCAAAATTTACACTACTCTCTCTCACACTTTACACTGCTCTCTCTCACACTTTACACTGCTCTCTCTCTCACAATTTACACTGCTCTCTCTCACACTTTACACTGCTCTCTCTCACACTTTACACTGCTCTCTCTCTCTCCGCTTTACACTGCTCTCTCTCTCACGCTTTACACTGCTGTCTCTCACACTTTACACTGCTCTCTCTCACACTTTACACTGCTTTCTTTCACACTCTTTCAACTGCTCTCTCTCTCACACTTTACACTGCTCTCTCTCACGCTTTACACTGTTTTCTCTCACACTTTACCCTGCTATCTCTCTCCCACTTTACATTGCTCTCTCTCACACTTTAAACTGCTCTCTCTCACACTTTACACAGCTCTCTCTCACACACTTTACACCGCTCTCTCTCTCACACTTTACACTGCTCACTCTCAGACTTTACACTGCTCTCTCTCACCCTTTACACTGCTCTCTCACACACTTTGCACTGCTCTCTCTCAAACTTCACACTGCTCTCTCTCACACTTTACTCTGCTCTCTCTGTCACACTTTACACTGCTCTCTCTCTCACTTTACTCTGCTATCTCTCTCACACTTTACACTGTTCTCTCTCACATTTTACACTGCTCTCTCTCACACACTTTACACTACTCTCTGTCACACTTTACACTGCTCTCTCTCTCAGACTACACTGCTCTCTCTCACACTTTACTCTGCTCTCTCTATCACACTTTACACTGCTCTCTCTCTCAGACTTTACACTGCTCTCTCTCACACTTTACACTGTTTTCTCTCACACTTTACCCTGTTATCTCTCTCACACTTTACACTGCTCTCTCTCACACTGTACACTGTTCTTCCCGCACTTTACACTGTTCTCTCTCTCACACTTTACACTGCTCTCTCTCACCCTTTACACTGCTCTCTCACACACTTTGCACTGCTCTCTCTCAAACTTCACACTGCTCTCTCTCTCACACTTTACACTGCTCTCTCTCACACTTTACACTGCTCTCTCTCACACACTTTACAGTGCTCTCTCTCACACTTTACATGCTCTCTCTATCACACTTTACCCTGCTCTCCCTCACACACTTTACATGCTCTCTCTCTCACGCTTTATACTGCTCTCTCTCACACTTTACACTACTCTCACTCTTTCACTTTATACTGCTCTCTCTCACACTTTACACTGCTCTCTCCCTCTCACACTTTACACTGCTGTCTCTCACACTTTACACTGCTCTCTCTCACACTTTACACTGCTTTCTTTCACACTCTTTCAACTGCTCTCTCTTCTCACACTTTACACTGCTCTCTCTCACGCTTTACACTGTTTTCTCTCACACTTTACCCTGCTATCTCTCTCCCACTTTACATTGCTCTCTCTCACACTTTAAACTGCTCTCTCTCACACTTTACACAGCTCTCTCTCACACACTTTACACCGCTCTCTCTCTCACACTTTACACTGCTCTCTCTCACACTTTACACTGCTCTCTCTCACACTTTACACTGCTCTCTCTCTCACACTTTACAACTGCTCTCTTTCTCACACTTTACACTGCTCTCTCTCACACATTACACTGCTCTCTCACCCTCTTTACACTGCACTCTCTCACACACTTTACACTGCTCTCTCTCACACTTTACACTGCTCTGTCTCACACTTTACACTGCTCTCTCACACACTTTACACTGCTCTCTCTCACACACTTTACACTGCTCTCTCTCTCACAATTTACACTGCTCTCTCTCACACTTTACACTGCTCTCTCTCACACTTTAACCCTGCTCTCTCTCTCACACTTTACACTGCTCTCACTCTCACGCTTTATACTGCTCTCTCTCACACTTTACACTACTCTCACTCTTTCACTTTATACCTCTCTCTCTCACACTTTACACTGCTCTCTCCCTCTCACACTTTACACTGCTGTCTCTCACACTTTACACTGCTCTCTCTCACACTTTACACTGCTTTCTTTCACACTCTTTCAACTGCTCTCTCTCTCACACTTTACACTGCTCTCTCTCACGCTTTACACTGTTTTCTCTCACACTTTACCCTGCTATCTCTCTCACACTTTACATTGCTCTCTCACACTTTAAACTGCTCTCTCTCACACTTTACACAGCTCTCTCTCACACACTTTACACCGCTCTCTCTCTCACACTTTACACTGCTCTCTCTCACACTTTACACTGCTCTCTCTCTCACACTTTACACTGCTCTCTTTCTCACACTTTACACTGCTCTCTATCACACTCTACCCTGCTCTCTCTCACCCTTTACACTGCTCTCTCACACACTTTGCACTGCTCTCTCTCAAACTTCACACTGCTCTCTCTCTCACACTTTACACTGCTCTCTCTCACACACTTTACAGTGCTCTCTCTCACACTTTACATGCTCTCTCTATCACACTTTACCCTGCTCTCTCTGACACACTTTACACTGCTCTCTCTCACATTTACACTGCTCTCTCTCTCACACTTTACACTGCTCTCTCTCACACTTTACACTGCTCTCTCACACACTTTACACTGCTCTCTCACACACTTTACACTGCTCTCTCTCTCAAAATTTACACTACTCTCTCTCACACTTTACACTGCTCTCTCTCACACTTTACACTGCTCTCTCTCTCACAATTTACACTGCTCTCTATCACACTTTACCCTGCTCTCCCTCACACACTTTACATGCTCTCTCTCTCACGCTTTATACTGCTCTCTCTCACACTTTACACTACTCTCACTCTTTCACTTTATACTGCTCTCTCTCACACTTTACACTGCTCTCTCCCTCTCACACTTTACACTGCTGTCTCTCACACTTTACACTGCTCTCTCTCACACTTTACACTGCTTTCTTTCACACTCTTTCAACTGCTCTCTCTCTCACACTTTACACTGCTCTCTCTCACGCTTTACACTGTTTTCTCTCACACTTTACCCTGCTATCTCTCTCCCACTTTACATTGCTCTCTCTCACACTTTAAACTGCTCTCTCTCACACTTTACACAGCTCTCTCTCACACACTTTACACCGCTCTCTCTCTCACACTTTACACTGCTCTCTCTCACACTTTACACTGCTCTCTCTCACACTTTACACTGCTCTCTCTCTCACACTTTACACTGCTCTCTTTCTCACACTTTACACTGCTCTCTCTCACACATTACACTGCTCTCTCACCCTCTTTACACTGCACTCTCTCACACACTTTACACTGCTCTCTCTCACACTTTACACTGCTCTGTCTCACACTTTACACTGCTCTCTCACACACTTTACACTGCTCTCTCTCACACACTTTACACTGCTCTCTCTCTCACAATTTACACTGCTCTCTCTCACACTTTACACTGCTCTCTCTCACACTTTAACCCTGCTCTCTCTCTCACACTTTACACTGCTCTCACTCTCACGCTTTATACTGCTCTCTCTCACACTTTACACTACTCTCACTCTTTCACTTTATACCTCTCTCTCTCACACTTTACACTGCTCTCTCCCTCTCACACTTTACACTGCTGTCTCTCACACTTTACACTGCTCTCTCTCACAGTTTACACTGCTTTCTTTCACACTCTTTCAACTGCTCTCTCTCTCACACTTTACACTGCTCTCTCTCACGCTTTACACTGTTTTCTCTCACACTTTACCCTGCTATCTCTCTCACACTTTACATTGCTCTCTCACACTTTAAACTGCTCTCTCTCACACTTTACACAGCTCTCTCTCACACACTTTACACCGCTCTCTCTCTCACACTTTACACTGCTCTCTCTCACACTTTACACTGCTCTCTCTCTCACACTTTACACTGCTCTCTTTCTCACACTTTACACTGCTCTCTATCACACTCTACCCTGCTCTCTCTCACCCTTTACACTGCTCTCTCACACACTTTGCACTGCTCTCTCTCAAACTTCACACTGCTCTCTCTCTCACACTTTACACTGCTCTCTCTCACACACTTTACAGTGCTCTCTCTCACACTTTACATGCTCTCTCTATCACACTTTACCCTGCTCTCTCTGACACACTTTACACTGCTCTCTCTCACATTTACACTGCTCTCTCTCTCACACTTTACACTGCTCTCTCTCACACTTTACACTGCTCTCTCACACACTTTACACTGCTCTCTCACACACTTTACACTGCTCTCTCTCTCAAAATTTACACTACTCTCTCTCACACTTTACACTGCTCTCTCTCACACTTTACACTGCTCTCTCTCTCACAATTTACACTGCTCTCTCTCACACTTTACACTGCTCTCTCTCACACTTTACACTGCTCTCTCTCTCTCCGCTTTACACTGCTCTCTCTCTCACGCTTTACACTGCTGTCTCTCACACTTTACACTGCTCTCTCTCACACTTTACACTGCTTTCTTTCACACTCTTTCAACTGCTCTCTCTCTCACACTTTACACTGCTCTCTCTCACGCTTTACACTGTTTTCTCTCACACTTTACCCTGCTATCTCTCTCCCACTTTACATTGCTCTCTCTCACACTTTAAACTGCTCTCTCTCACACTTTACACAGCTCTCTCTCACACACTTTACACCGCTCTCTCTCTCACACTTTACACTGCTCTCTCTCAGACTTTACACTGCTCTCTCTCTCACACTTTATACTGCTCTCTTTCTCACACTTTACACTGCTCCCTCTCACACATTACACTGCTCTCTCACTCTATTTACACTGCACTCTCTCACACACTTTACACTGCTCTCTCTCACACTTTACACCGCTCTCTCTTACACTCTACACTGCTCTCTCTTTCACACTTTACACTGTTCTCTCTCTCACACTTTACACTGCTCTCTCTCACACTTTACACTGTTCTCTCACACTTTACACTGCTATCTCTCTCACACTTTACACTGCTCTCTCTCACACATTACACTGCTCTCTCACCCTCTTTACACTGCACTCTCTCACACTTTACACCGCTCTCTCTTACACTCTACACTGCTCTCTCTTTCACACTTTACACTGTTCTCTCTCTCACACTTTACACTGCTCTCTCTCACACTTTACTCTGCTCTCTATCACACTCTACCCTGCTCTCTCTCACACTTTACACTGTTCTCTCACACTTTACACTGCTATCTCTCTCACACTTTAGACTGCTCTCTCTCACACTTTACACTGCTCCCTCTCACACTTTATACTACTCCCTCTCACACACTTTACACTGCTCTCTCCCTCACACTTTACACTGCTCTCTCTCACTCTTTACACTGCTCTCTCTCACACTTTACACTGCTCACTCTCACACACTTTACACTGCTTTCTCTCAAACTTTACACTCCTCTCTCTCACACTTTACACTGCTTTCTCTCTCACACTTTACACTGCTTTCGCTCACACACTTTACACTGCACACTCTCACACACTTTACACTGCTCCCTCTCACAGTTTGCACTGCTCTGTCTCTCGCACTTTACACTGCTATCTCTCACACTGTACACTGCTCTCTCTCTCACAATTTACACTGCTCTCTCTCTCACACTTTACACTGCCCTCTCTCACAATTTACACTGCTCTCTCTCTCACACTTTATACTGCTCTCTCTCACACTGAACACTGCTTTCTCTCACACTTTACACTACTCTCTCTCTCACACTTTACACAGCTCTCTGTCACACTTTGCGCTGCTCTCTCTCACACACTTTACACTGCTCTCTCTCTCTCACTTTACACTGCTCTCTCTCACACTTTACACTGCTCTCTCTGTCACACTTTATACTGCTTTCTCTCACACACTTTACACTGCTCTCTCTCTCACACTTTACACTGCTCTCTCTCACACTTTATCCTGCTATCTCTCTCACACTTTACATTGTTCTCTCTCGCACTTTAAAGTGCTCTCTCTCACACGTTACACAGCTCTCTCTCACACACTTTACTCTGCTATCTCTCTCACACTTTACACTGCTCTCTCTCAAACTTTATACTGCTCTCTCTCACACACTTTGCACTGCTCTCTCTCACATTTTACACTGCTCTCTCTCAGACTTTACACTGCTCTCTCCCACACTTTACACTGCTCTCTCTGTTTACACTTTACTCTGCTCTCTCTCACACTTTACACTGCTCTCTCTCACACTTTACACTGCTCTCTCTCAGACTTTACACTAATCTCTCTCACACTCTACACTGCTCTCTCTTTCACACTTTACACTGCTTTCCCTCACACACTTTACACTGCTCTCTCTCTTTCACTTTACACAGCTCTCTCTATCACACTTTACACTGCTCTCTCGCACACTTTACACTGCTGTCTCTCACACTTTACACTGCTCTCTCTCTCACACTTTACACTGCTCTTTCTCATACTTTACACTGCTCTCTCTCACACTTTACCCTGCTATCTCTCTCACACTTTACATTGCTCTCTCTCGCACTTTAAACTGCTCTCTCTCACACGTTACACAGCTCTCTCTCACACACTTTAAACTGCTCTCTCTCTCACACTTTACACTGCTCTCTCTCACACTTTACTCTGCTCTCTCTGTCACACTTTACACTGCTCTCTCTCTCACTTTACTCTGCTATCTCTCTCACACTTTACACTGTTCTCTCTCACATTTTACACTGCTCTCTCTCACACACTTTACACTACTCTCTGTCACACTTTACACTGCTCTCTCTCTCAGACTTTACACTGCTCTCTCTCACACTTTACACTGCTCTCTCTATCACACTTTAGACTGCTCTCTCTCTCAGACTTTACACTGCTCTCTCTCACACTTTACACTGTTTTCTCTCACACTTTACCCTGTTATCTCTCTCACACTTTACACTGCTCTCTCTCACCCTTTACACTGCTCTCTCACACACTTTGCACTGCTCTCTCTCAAACTTCACACTGCTCTCTCTCACACTTTACTCTGCTCTCTCTGTCACACTTTACACTGCTCTCTCTCTCACTTTACTCTGCTATCTCTCTCACACTTTACACTGTTCTCTCTCACATTTTACACTGCTCTCTCTCACACACTTTACACTACTCTCTGTCACACTTTACACTGCTCTCTCTCTCAGACTACACTGCTCTCTCTCACACTTTACACTGCTCTCTCTATCACACTTTACACTGCTCTCTCTCTCAGACTTTACACTGCTCTCTCTCACACTTTACACTGTTTTCTCTCACACTTTACCCTGTTATCTCTCTCACACTTTACACTGCTCTCTCTCACACTTTACACTGTTCTTCCCGCACTTTACACTGTTCTCTCTCTCACACTTTACACTGCTCTCTCTCACCCTTTACACTGCTCTCTCACACACTTTGCACTACTCTCTCTCAAACTTCACACTGCTCTCTCTCTCACACTTTACACTGCTCTCTCTCACACTTTACATGCTCTCTCTATCACACTTTACCCTGCTCTCCCTCACACACTTTACATGCTCTCTCTCTCACGCTTTATACTGCTCTCTCTCACACTTTACGCTACTCTCACTCTTTCACTTTATACTGCTCTCTCTCACACTTTACACTGCTCTCTCCCTCTCACACTTTACACTGCTGTCTCTCACACTTTACACTGCTCTCTCTCACACTTTACACTGCTTTCTTTCACACTCTTTCAACTGCTCTCTCTCTCACACTTTACACTGCTCTCTCTCACGCTTTACACTGTTTTCTCTCACACTTTACCCTGCTATCTCTCTCCCACTTTACATTGCTCTCTCTCACACTTTAAACTGCTCTCTCTCACACTTTACACAGCTCTCTCTCACACACTTTACACCGCTCTCTCTCTCACACTTTACACTGCTCTCTCTCACACTTTACACTGCTCTCTCTCACACTTTACACTGCTCTCTCTCTCACACTTTACACTGCTCTCTTTCTCACACTTTACACTGCTCTCTCTCACACATTACACTGCTCTCTCACCCTCTTTACACTGCACTCTCTCACACACTTTACACTGCTCTCTCTCACACTTTACACTGCTCTGTCTCACACTTTACACTGCTCTCTCACACACTTTACACTGCTCTCTCTCACACACTTTACACTGCTCTCTCTCTCACAATTTACACTGCTCTCTCTCACACTTTACACTGCTCTCTCTCACACTTTAACCCTGCTCTCTCTCTCACACTTTACACTGCTCTCACTCTCACGCTTTATACTGCTCTCTCTCACACTTTACACTACTCTCACTCTTTCACTTTATACCTCTCTCTCTCACACTTTACACTGCTCTCTCCCTCTCACACTTTACACTGCTGTCTCTCACACTTTACACTGCTCTCTCTCACACTTTACACTGCTTTCTTTCACACTCTTTCAACTGCTCTCTCTCTCACACTTTACACTGCTCTCTCTCACGCTTTACACTGTTTTCTCTCACACTTTACCCTGCTATCTCTCTCACACTTTACATTGCTCTCTCACACTTTAAACTGCTCTCTCTCACACTTTACACAGCTCTCTCTCACACACTTTACACCGCTCTCTCTCTCACACTTTACACTGCTCTCTCTCACACTTTACACTGCTCTCTCTCTCACACTTTACACTGCTCTCTTTCTCACACTTTACACTGCTCTCTATCACACTCTACCCTGCTCTCTCTCACCCTTTACACTGCTCTCTCACACACATTGCACTGCTCTCTCTCAAACTTCACACTGCTCTCTCTCTCACACTTTACACTGCTCTCTCTCACACTTTACACTGCTCTCTCTCACACACTTTACAGTGCTCTCTCTCACACTTTACATGCTCTCTCTATCACACTTTACCCTGCTCTCTCTGACACACTTTACACTGATCTCTCTCACATTTACACTGCTCTCTCTCTCACACTTTACACTGCTCTCTCTCACACTTTACACTGCTCTCTCACACACTTTACACTGCTCTCTCACACACTTTACACTGCTCTCTCTCTCAAAATTTACACTACTCTCTCTCACACTTTACACTGCTCTCTCTCACACTTTACACTGCTCTCTCTCTCACAATTTACACTGCTCTCTCTCACACTTTACACTGCTCTCTCTCACACTTTACACTGCTCTCTCTCTCTCCGCTTTACACTGCTCTCTCTCTCACGCTTTACACTGCTGTCTCTCACACTTTACACTGCTCTCTCTCACACTTTACACTGCTTTCTTTCACACTCTTTCAACTGCTCTCTCTCTCACACTTTACACTGCTCTCTCTCACGCTTTACACTGTTTTCTCTCACACTTTACCCTGCTATCTCTCTCCCACTTTACATTGCTCTCTCTCACACTTTAAACTGCTCTCTCTCACACTTTACACAGCTCTCTCTCACACACTTTACACCGCTCTCTCTCTCACACTTTACACTGCTCTCTCTCAGACTTTACACTGCTCTCTCTCTCACACTTTACACTGCTCTCTTTCTCACACTTTACACTGCTCTCTCTCACACATTACACTGCTCTCTCACCCTATTTACACTGCACTCTCTCACACACTTTACACTGCTCTCTCTCACACTTTACACTGCTCTGTCTCACACTTTACACTGCTCTCTCACACACTTTACACTGCTCTCTCTCTCACACTTTACACTGCTCTCTCTCACACTTTACACTGCTCTCTCTCTCACACTTTACACTGCTCTCACTCTCACGCTTTATACTGCTCTCTCTCACACTTTACACTACTCTCACTCTTTCACTTTATACTGCTCTCTCTCACACTTTACACTGCTCTCTCCCTCTCACACTTTACACTGCTGTCTCTCACACTTTACACTGCTCTCTCTCACACTTTACACTGCTTTCTTTCACACTCTTTCAACTGCTCTCTCTCTCACACTTTACACTGCTCTCTCTCACGCTTTACACTGTTTTCTCTGACACTTTACCCTGCTATCTCTCTCACACTTTACATTGCTCTCTCTCACAATTTAAACTGCTCTCTCTCACACTTTACACAGCTCTCTCTCACACACTTTACACCGCTCTCTCTCTCACACTTTACACTGCTCTCGCTCACACTTTACACTGCTCTCTCTCTCACACTTTACACTGCTCTCTTTCTCACACTTTACACTGCTCTCTATCACACTCTACCCTGCTCTCTCTCACACTTTACACTGCTCTCTTTCTCACACTTTACACTGCTCTCTATCACACTCTACCCTGCTCTCTCTCACACTTTACACTGTTCTCTCACACTTTACACTGCTATCTCTCTCACACTTTAGACTGCTCTCTCTCACACTTTACACTGCTCCCTCTCACACTTTATACTACTCCCTCTCACACACTTTACACTGCTCTCTCTCTCACACTTTACACTGCTCTCTCTCACACACTTTACACCGCTCTCTCTCTCACACTTTACACTGCTCTCTCTCACACTTTACACTGCTCTCTCTCACACTTTACACTGCTCACTCTCACACACTTTGCACTGCTTTCTCTCAAACTTTACACTCCTCTCTCTCACACTTTACACTGCTTTCTGTCTCACACATTACACTGCTCTCTCACCCTCTTTACACTGCACTCTCTCACACACTTTACACTGCTCTCTCTCACACTTTACACTGCTCTCTCTCACACTTTACACTGCTCTCTCACACACTTTACACTGCTCTCTCTCACACATTTACACTGCTCTCTCTCTCACAATTTACACTGCACTCTCTCACACTTTACACTGCTCTCTCTCACACTTTACACTGCTCTCTCTCTCTCACACTTTACACTGCTCTCACTCTCACGCTTTATACTGCTCTCTCTCACTGTAAAGTGTGGGAGAGAGAGCAGTGTAAAGTTTCAGAGAGAGCAGTGTAAAGTGTGAGAGAGAGCAGTGCAAAGTGTGAGAGAGAGTAGTTTAAAGTGTGATAGAGAGCAGTGTAAAGTCTGAGAGAGATAGCAGGGTAAAGTGTGAGAGAGAGCAGTGTAAAGTGTGAGAGAGAGCAGTGTAAAGTGTGATAGAGAGAGCAGTGTAGTGTGAGAGAGAGCAGTGTAAAGTGAGAGAGAGAGTAGTGTGAAGTGTGTGAGAGAGAGCAGTGTAAATTGTGAGAGAGAAAGCAGTGAAAGTGTTAGAGAGAGCAGTGTAAAGTGTAAGAGAGAGAGCAGGGTAAAGTGTGATAGAGAGAGCAGAGTAAAGTGTGAGAGAGAGCACTGTACAGTGTGTGAGAGAGAGCAGTGCAAAGTGTGAGAGAGAGCAGTGTAAAGTGTGAGGAGAGTGCAGTGTAAAGTGAGCGAGAGGGAGCAGTGTAAGGTGTGAGAGAGAGAAGTGTGAAGTGTGAGAGAGAGCAGTGTAAACTGAGAGAGAGAACAGTGTAAAGTGTAAAAGAGAGAGCCGTGTAGAGTGTGAGAGAGATCAGTGTAATGTCTGAGAGAGCAGTTTAAAGTGTGAGAGAGAGCAGTGTAAAGTGTGAGAGAGAGCAGTGTAAAGTGTGAGAGAGATAGAAGAGTAAAGTGAGAGAGAGAGCCGTGTAAAGTGTGAGAGAGAGCAGTGTTAAGTATGAGAGAGAGCAGTGTAAAGTGTGAGAGGGAGAGCAGCGTAAAGTGTGAGAGAGAGAGCAGTGTAAATTGTGAGCGTGAAAGCAGTGTACAGTGTGAGAGAGAGCAGTATAAAGTGCGAGAGAGAGAGCAGTGTAAAGTGTGAGAGAGAGAGCAGTGTAAAGTGTGAGAGAGGGCAGTGTAAAGTGTGAGAGACAGCAGTGTAAAGTGTGAGAGAGAGAGAGCTGTGTAAAGCGTGAGAGAGAGCCGTGTAATGTGTGTGAGAGAGAGAGCAGTATAAAGTGTGAGAGAGAGCAGAGTAAAGTGTGAGAGAGAGCAGTATAAAGTGAGAGAGAGAGGGCAGTGAAAAGTGTGTGAGCGAAAGCAGTGTAAAGTGTGACAGAGAAAGCAGTGTAAAGTGTGAGAGAGAGGAGTGGAAAGTTTGAGAGAAAGCAGTGTAAAGTGTGTGAGAGTGAGCAGTGTAAAGTGTGAGAGAGAGCAGTGTAAAGAGTGAGAGCGAGCAGTGCAAACTGTGAGAGAGAGCAGTGTAATGTGTGAGAGAGAGAGCAGTGTAAAGTGTGAGACAGAAAGCAGTGTAAAGTGTGATAGAGAGAGCAGTGTAAAGGGTGAGAGAGAGCAGTGTAAAGTGAGAGAGAGAGAGTAGTGTGAAGTGTGTGAGAGAGAGCAGTGTAAAGTGTGAGAGAGAAAGCAGTGTAAAGTGTGTGAGAGAGCAGTGTAAAGTGTAAGAGAGAGAGCAGTGTAAAGTGTGAGAGAGAGAGCAGTATAAAGTGTGAGAGAAAACAATGTAAAGGGTGTGACAGAGTGCAGGGTAAATTGTGATAGAGAGAGCAGTGTAAAGTGTGAGAGTGCGCACTGTAAAGTGTGTGAGAGAGAGCTGTGCAAAGTGTGAGAGAGAGCAGTGCAAAGTGCAAGGAGAGAGCAGTGTAAAGTGAGTGAGAGAGCAGTGTAAAGTGTGTGAGAGAGAGCAGTGTAAAGTGTGTGAGAGAGAGCAGTATAAAGTGTGAGGGAGAGCAGTGTAAAGTGTGAGAGAGAGAGCAGTGTAATGTGTGTGAGAGAAAGCAGTGTAAAGTGTGATAGAGAGAGCAGTGTAAAGTGTCAGAGAGAGCAGTGTAAAGTGTGAGAGAGAGAGCAGTGTAAAGTGTGAGAGAGAGCAGTGTAAAGTGTGAGAGAGAGCAGGGTAAAGTGTGATAGAGAGAGCAGAGTAAAGTGTGAGAAAGAGCAATGTACAGTGTGTGAGAGAGAGCAGTGTAAAGTGTGAGGGAGAGCAGTGTAAAGTGTGAGAGAGAGTGCAGTGTAAAGTGAGCGAGAGGGAGCAGTGTGAAGTGTGAGAGAGAGAAGTGTAAAGTGTGAGAGAGAGCAGTGTAAAGTGAGAGAGAGAACAGTGTAAAGTGTAAAAGAGAGAGCAGTGTAGAGTGTGAGAGAGATCAGTGTTATGTCTGAGAGAGAGCAGTTTAAAGTGTGAGAGAGAGCAGAGTAAAGTGTGAGAGAGAGCAGTATAAAGTGTGAGAGAGATAGCAGAGTAAAGTGAGAGAGAGAGCCGTGTAAAGTGTGAGAGAGAGCAGCGTAAAAAGTGAGAGAGAGCAGTGTAAAGTGTGAGAGAGGGCAGTGTAAAGTGTGTGAGAGAGAGCAGGATAAAGTGTGAGAGAGAGCAGTGTAAAGTGTGAGAGAGAGCAGTCTAAAGTGTGAGAGAGAGCAGTGTAAAGTGAGAGAGAGAGTAGTGTGAAGTGTGTGAGAGAGAGCAGTGTAAATTCTGAGAGAGAAAGCAGTGAAAGTGTGAGAGAGAGCACTGTACAGTGTGTGAGAGAGAGAAGTGTAAAGTGTGAGAGAGAGCAGTGTAAAGTGAGAGAGAGAACAGTGTAAAGTGTAAAAGAGAGAGCAGTGTAGAGTGTGAGAGAGAGCAGTGTAAAGTGTGAGAGAGAGAACAGTGTAAAGTGTGTGAGAGAGAGCAGTGTGAAGTGTGTGAGAGAGAGCAGTACAAAGTGTGAGAGAAAGCAATGTAAAGTGTGTGACAGAGAGCAGGGTAAAGTGTGATAGAGAGAGCAGTGTAAAGAGTGAGAGAGAGCACTGTAAAGTGTGTGAAAGAGAGCAGTGTAAGGTGTGAGAGAGAGCAGTGTAAAGTCTGAGAGAGAGGAGTGCAAAGTGTGAGAGAGAGCAGTGTAAAGTGCAAGGAGAGAGCAGTGTAAAGTGTGTGAGAGAGAGCGGTGTAAATTGTGTGAGACAGAGCTGTGTAATGTGTGAGAGAGAGCAGTTTAAAGTGCGAGAGCGAGCAATGTAAAGTGTGAGAGAGATAGCAGGGTAAAGTGTGAGAGAGAGCAGTGTAAAGTGTGAGGGAGAGCAGTGTAAAGTGTGAGAGAGAGAGCAGTGTAACGTGTGTGAGAGAAAGTAGTGTAAAGTGTGATAGAGAGAGCAGTGTAAAGTGTGAGAGAGATCAGTGCAAAGTGTGAGAGAGAGAGCAGTGTAAATTGTGTGAGAGCAAGCAGTGTAAAGTGTGATAGAGAGAGCAGTGTAAAGTGTGAGAGAGAGCAGTGTAAAGTGTGAGAGAGAGCAGTGTAAAGTGTGTGATAGAGAGCAGTGTAAAGTGTGAGAGAGATCAGTGTAAAGTGTGAGAGAGAGAGCAGTGTAAATTGTGTGAGAGCAAGCAGTGTAAAGTGTGATAGAGAGAGCAGTGTAAAGTGTGAGAGAGAGCAGTGTAAAGTGAGAGAGAGAGTAGTGTGAAGTGTGTGAGAGAGAGCAGTGTAAATTCTGAGAGAGAAAGCAGTGAAAGTGTGAGAGAGAGCAGTGTAAAGTGTGAGAGAGAGAGCAGTTTAAAGTGCGAGAGCGAGCAATGTAAAGTGTGAGAGAGATAGCAGGGTAAAGTGTGAGAGAGAGCAGTGTAAAGTGTGAGGGAGAGCAGTGTAAAGTGTGAGAGAGAGAGCAGTGTAACGTGTGTGAGAGAAAGTAGTGTAAAGTGTGATAGAGAGAGCAGTGTAAAGTGTGAGAGAGATCAGTGTAAAGTGTGAGAGAGAGAGCAGTGTAAATTGTGTGAGAGCAAGCAGTGTAAAGTGTGATAGAGAGTGCAGTGTAAAGTGTGAGAAAGAGCAGTGTAAAGTGTGAGAGAGAGCAGTGTAAAGTGTGAGAGAGATCAGTGTAAAGTGTGAGAGAGAGAGCAGTGTAAATTGTGTGAGAGCAAGCAGTGTAAAGTGTGATAGAGAGAGCAGTGTAAAGTGTGAGAGAGAGCAGTGTAAAGTGAGAGAGAGAGTAGTGTGAAGTGTGTGAGAGAGAGCAGTGTAAATTCTGAGAGAGAAAGCAGTGAAAGTGTGAGAGAGAGCAGTGTAAAGTGTAAGAGAGAGTGCAGGGTAAAGTGTGATAGAGAGAGCAGAGTAAAGTGTGAGAGAGAGCACTGTACAGTGTGTGAGAGAGAGCAGAGTAAAGTGTGAGAGAGAGCACTGTACAGTGTGTTAGAGAGAGAAGTGTAAAGTGTGAGAGAGAGCAGTGTAAAGTGTGAGGGAGAGCAGTGTAAAGTGTGAGAGAGAGAGCAGTGTAACGTGTGTGAGAGAAAGTAGTGTAAAGTGTGATAGAGAGAGCAGTGTAAAGTGTGAGAGAGATCAGTGTAAAGTGTGAGAGAGAGAGCAGTGTAAATTGTGTGAGAGCAAGCAGTGTAAAGTGTGATAGAGAGAGCAGTGTAAAGTGTGAGAGAGAGCAGTGTAAAGTGTGAGAGAGAGCAGTGTAAAGTGTGTGATAGAGAGCAGTGTAAAGTGTGAGAGAGATCAGTGTAAAGTGTGAGAGAGAGAGCAGTGTAAATTGTGTGAGAGCAAGCAGTGTAAAGTGTGATAGAGAGTGCAGTGTAAAGTGTGAGAAAGAGCAGTGTAAAGTGTGAGAGAGAGCAGTGTAAAGTGTGAGAGAGATCAGTGTAAAGTGTGAGAGAGAGAGCAGTGTAAATTGTGTGAGAGCAAGCAGTGTAAAGTGTGATAGAGAGAGCAGTGTAAAGTGTGAGAGAGAGCAGTGTAAAGTGAGAGAGAGAGTAGTGTGAAGTGTGTGAGAGAGAGCAGTGTAAATTCTGAGAGAGAAAGCAGTGAAAGTGTGAGAGAGAGCAGTGTAAAGTGTAAGAGAGAGTGCAGGGTAAAGTGTGATAGAGAGAGCAGAGTAAAGTGTGAGAGAGAGCACTGTACAGTGTGTGAGAGAGAGCAGAGTAAAGTGTGAGAGAGAGCACTGTACAGTGTGTTAGAGAGAGAAGTGTAAAGTGTGAGAGAGAGCAGTGTAAAGTGAGAGAGAGAACAGTGTAAAGTGTAAAAGAGAGAGCAGTGTAGAGTGTGAGAGAGATTAGTGTAAAGTCTGAGAGAGAGCAGTTTAAAGTGTGAGAGAGAGCAGTGTAAAGTGTGAGAGAGAGCAGTGTAAAGTCTGAGAGAGATGGCAGTGTAAAGTGTGAGAGAGAGCAGTGTAAAGTCTGAGAGAGATGGCAGTGCAATGTGTGAGAGAGAGAGCAGTGTAAAGTGTGAGAGAGAGCATTGTAAAGTGTGAGAGAGAGAGCAGTGTAAAGTGTGAGAGAGAGAGCTGTGTAAAGTGTGAGAGAGAGCAGTGTAAAGTGTGTGAGAGAGTGCAGTGTAAAGAGGGTGAGAGAGCAGTGTAATGTGTGAGAGAGAAAGCAGTGTAAAGTGTGAGAGAGAGGAGTGTAAAGTTTGAGAGAAAGCAGTTTAAAGTGTGTGAGAGTGAGCAGTGTAAAGTGTGAGAGAGAGCAGTGTAAAGAGTGAGACAGAGCAGTGCAAATTGTGAGAGGGAGCAGTGTAAAGTGTGTGAGAGAGTGCAGTGTAAAGTGTGTGAGCGAAAGCAGTGTGAAGTGTGAGAGAGAAAGCAGTGTAAAGTGTGAGTGAGAGGAGTGTAAAGTTTGAGAGAAAGCAGTGTAAAGTGTGTGAGAGTGAGCAGTGTAAAGTGTGAGAGAGAGCAGTGTAAAGAGTGAGAGAGAGCAGTGCAAACTGTGAGAGAGAGCAGTGTAATGTGTGAGAGAGAGAGCAGTGTAAAGTGTGAGAGAGAGCAGTGTAAAGTGTGAGAGAGAGAGCAGTGTAAAGTGTGTGAGAGGGAGTAGTATAAAGTGTGAGAGGGAGCAGTGTAAAGAGTGAGAGAGAGCAGTGTAAAGTGTGAGAGAGATAGCAGTGTAAAGTGTGAGAGAACAGTGTAAAGTGTGAGAGAGAGCAGGGTAGAGTGTGATAGAGAGCAGAGTAAAGTGTGAGAGAGAGCAGTGTAAAGTGTGAGAGAGAGAACAGTGTAAAGTGTGAGAGAGAGAGCAGTTGAAAGAGTGTGAAAGAAAGCAGTGTAAAGTGTGAGAGAGAGCAGTGTAAAGTGTGAGAGACAGCAGTGTAAAATGTGAGAGGGAGAGAGCAGTGTAAAGTGTGAGAGAGAGCAGTATAAAGTGAAAGAGTGAGAGTAGTGTAAAGTGTGAGAGAGAGCAGTATAAAGCGTGAGAGTGAGAGCAGTGTAAATTGTGAGAGAGAGAGCAGTGTAAAGTGTGTGAGAGGGAGTAGTATAAAGTGTGAGAGGGAGCAGTGTAAAGTGTGAGAGAGAGCAGTCTAAAGTGTGAGAGAGATAGCAGTGTAAAGTGTGAGAGAACAGTGTAAAGTGTGAGAGAGAGCAGGGTAGAGTGCGATAGAGAGCAGAGTAAAGTGTGAGAGAGAGCAGTGTAAAGTGTGAGAGAGAGAACAGTGTAAAGTGTGAAAGAGAGAGCAGTGTAGAGTGTAAGAGAGAGCGGTGTAAAGTGTGAGAGAGTGCAGTGTAAAGAGGGTGAGAGAGCAGTGTGATGTGTGAGAGAGAGCAGTGTAAAGTGTGAGAAAGAGAGCAGTGTAAAGTGTGAGAGAGAGAGCAGTGTAAAGTGTGAGAGAGAGCAGTGTAAAGTGTGAGAGAGAGCAGTGTAAAGTGTGAGAGAGAGAGCGGTGTAAAGTGTGTGAGAGAGAGCTGTGTAAAGTGTGAGAGAGAGCAGTTTAAAGTGTGAGAGAGAGCAGTGTAAAGAGTGAGAGAGAGAGCAGTGTAAAGTGTGAGAGAGAGCAGTGTTAAGTGTGAGAGAGAGCAGTGTAAAGTGTGAGAGAGACAGCAGTGTAAATTGTGAGAGAGAGAGCTGTGTAAAGTGTGAGAGAGAGCAGTGTAAAGTGTGTGAGAGGGAGTAGTATAAAGTGTGAGAGGGAGCATTGTAAAGTGTGAGAGAGAGCAGTCTAAAGTGTGAGAGAGATAGCAGTGTAAAGTGTGAGAGAGCAGTGTAAAGTGTGAGAGAGAGCAGGGTAAAGTGTGATAGAGAGCAGAGTAAAGTGTGAAAGAGGGAGCAGTGTAGAGTGTAAGAGAGAGCAGCGTAAAGTGTGAGAGTGTGCAGTGCAAAGAGGGTGAGAGAGCAGTGAAAGTGTGAGAGAGAGCAGTGTAAAGTGTAAGAGAGAGAGCAGGGTAAAGTGTGATAGAGAGAGCAGAGTAAAGTGTGTGAGAGAGCACTGTACAGTGTGTGAGAGAGAGCAGTGCAAAGTGTGAGAGAGAGCAGTGTAAAGAGTGAGGAGCGTGCAGTGTAAAGTGAGCGAGAGGGAGCAGTGTAAAGTGTGAGAGAGAGAAGTGTAAAGTGTGAGAGAGAGCTGTGTAAAGTAAGAGAGAGAACAGTGTAAAGTGTAAAAGAGAGAGCAGTGTAGAGTGTGAGAGAGATCAGTGTAATGTCAGAGAGAGAGCAGTTTAAAGTGTGAGAGAGAGCAGTGTAAAGTGTGAGAGAGAGCAGTGTAAAGTGAGAGAGAGAGCCGTGTAAAGTGTGAGAGAGAGCAGTGTTAAGTGTGAGAGAGCAGTGTAAAGAGTGAGAGGGAGAGAAACGTAAAGTGTGAGGGAGAGAGCAGTGTAAATTGTGAGCGAGAGAGCAGTGTACAGTGTGAGAGAGAGCAGTATAATGTGCGAGAGAGAGAGCAGTGTAAAGTGTGAGAGAGAGAGCAGTGTAAAGTGTGAGAGAGGGCAGTGTAAAGTGTGAGAGACAGCATTGTAAAGTGTGAGAGAGAGAGAGCTGTGTAATGTGTGTGAGAGAGAGCAGTATAAAGTGTGAGAGAGAGCAGTGTAAAGTGTGAGAGAGAGCAGTGTAAAGTGTGAGAGAGATGGCAGTGTAAAGTGTGTGAGCGAAAGCAGTGTAAAGTGTGAGAGAGAAAGCAGTGTAAAGTGTGAGAGAGAGGAGTGTAAAGTTTGAGAGAAAGTAGTGTAAAGTGTGTGAGAGTGAGCAGTGTAAAGTGTGAGAGAGAGCAGTGTAAAGAGTGAGAGAGAGCAGTGCATACTGTGAGAGAGAGCAGTGTAATGTGTGAGAGAGAGAGCAGTGTAAAGTGTGAGAGAGAGCAGTGTAAAGTGTGAGAGAGAGCAGCGTTAAGTGTGAGAGAGAGCAGTGTAAAGTGTGAGAGAGACAGCAGTGTAAATTGTGAGAGAGAGAGCTGTGTAAAGTGTGAGAGAGAGCAGTGTAAAGTGTGTGAGAGGGAGTAGTATAAAGTGTGAGAGGGAGCAGTGTAAAGTGTGAGAGAGAGCAGTCTAAAGTGTGAGAGAGATAGCAGTGTAAAGTGTGAGAGAGCAGTGTAAAGTGTGAGAGAGAGCAGGGTAAAGTGTGATAGAGAGCAGAGTAAAGTGTGAGAGAGAGCAGTGTAAAGTGTGAGAGAGAGAACAGTGTAAAGTGTGAGAGAGAGAGCAGTGTAAAGTGTGTGAGAGAGCAGTGTAAAGTGTGTGAGAGAGAGCTGTGTAAAGTGTGAGAGAGAGCAGTTTAAAGTGTGAGAGAGAGCAGTGTAAAGTGTGAGAGAGATGGCAGTGTAAAGTGTGTGAGCGAAAGCAGTGTAAAGTGTGAGAGAGAAAGCAGTGTAAAGTGTGAGAGAGAGGTGTGTAAAGTTTGAGAGAAAGTAGTGTAAAGTGTGTGAGAGTGAGCAGTGTAAAGTGTGAGAGAGCAGTGTAAAGAGTGAGAGAGAGCAGTGCAAACTGTGAGAGAGAGCAGTGTAATGTGTGAGAGAGAGAGCAGTGTAAAGTGTGAGAGAGAGAGAGCAGTGTAAAGTGTGAGAGAGAGCAGCGTTAAGTGTGAGAGAGAGCAGTGTAAAGTGTGAGAGAGACAGCAGTGTAAATTGTGAGAGAGAGAGCTGTGTAAAGTGTGAGAGAGAGCAGTGTAAAGTGTGTGAGAGGGAGTAGTATAAAGTGTGAGAGGGAGCAGTGTAAAGTGTGAGAGAGAGCAGTCTAAAGTGTGAGAGAGATAGCAGTGTAAAGTGTGAGAGAGCAGTGTAAAGTGTGAGAGAGAGCAGGGTAAAGTGTGATAGAGAGCAGAGTAAAGTGTGAGAGAGAGCAGTGTAAAGTGTGAGAGAGAGAACAGTGTAAAGTGTGAAAGAGAGAGCAGTGTAGATTGTAAGAGAGAGCGTGTAAAGTGTGAGAGAGTGTAGTGTAAAGAGGGTGAGAGAGCAGTGTAATATGTGAGAGAGAGCAGTGTAAAGTGTGAGAAAGAGAGCAGTGTAAAGTGTGTGAGAGAGAGCATTGTAAAGTGTGTGAGAGAGCAGTGTAAAGTGTGAGAAAGAGAGCAGTGTAAAGTGTGAGAGAGAGAGCAGTGTAAAGTGTGAGAGAGAGCAGTGTAAAGTGTGAGAGAGAGCAGTGTAAAGTGTGAGAGAGAGAGCGGTGTAAAGTGTGTGAGAGGGAGCTGTGTAAAGTGTGAGAGAGAGCAGTTTAAAGTGTGAGAGAGAGCAATGTAAAGTGTGAGTGAGATAGCAGGGTAAAGTGTGAGAGAAAACAGTGTAAAGCGTGAGAGAGAGCAGTGTAAAGTGTGAGAGAGAGCAGTGTAAAGTGTGAGAGACAGCAGTGTAAAGTGTGTGAGAGAGAGAGCAGTGTAAAGTGTGAGAGAGAGCAGTATAAAGTGAAAGAGTGAGAGTAGTGTAAAGTGTGAGAGAGAGCAGTATAAAGCGTGAGAGTCAGAGCAGTGTAAAGTGTGAGAGAGAGAGAGAGCAGTGTAAAGTGTGAGAGAGAGCCGTGTAAAGTGTGAGAGAGAGCATTGTAAATTGTGAGAGAGAGAGCAGTGTAAAGTGTGTCAGAGAGAGCAGTGTAAAGTGCGTGAGAGAGCAGTGTAAAGTGTGAGAGAGAGCAGTGTAAAGTGTGAGAGAGAGCAGTGTAAAGTGTGTGAGAGAGTGCAGTGTAAAGAGGGTGAGAGAGCAGTGTAATGTGTGAGAGACAAAGCAGTGTAAAGTGTGAGAGAGAGGAGTGTAAAGTTTGAGAGAAAGCAGTGTAAAGTGTGTGAGAGTGAGCAGTGTAAAGTGTGAGAGAGAGCAGTGTAAAGAGTGATACAGAGCAGTGCAAACTGTGAGAGGGAGCAGTGTAAAGTGTGTGAGAGAGTGCATTGTAAAGTGTGTGAGAGAGCAGTGTAAAGTGTGAGAAAGAGAGCAGTGTAAAGTGTGAGAGAGAGAGCAGTGTAAAGTGTGAGAGAGAGCAGTGTAAAGAGTGAGAGAGAGCAGTGTAAAGTGTGAGAGAGAGAGCGGTGTAAAGTGTGTGAGAGAGAGCTGTGTAAAGTGTGAGAGAGAGCAGTTTAAAGTGTGAGAGAGAGCAATGTAAAGTGTGAGTGAGATAGCAGGGTAAAGTGTGAGAGAAAACAGTGTAAAGCGTGAGAGAGAGCAGTGTAAAGTGTGAGAGAGAGCAGTGTAAAGTGTGAGAGACAGCAGTGTAAAGTGTGAGAGAGAGAGAGCAGTGTAAAGTGTGAGAGAGAGCAGTATAAAGTGAAAGAGTGCGAGTAGTGTAAAGTGTGAGAGAGAGCAGTATAAAGCGTGAGAGTGAGAGCAGTGTAAAGTGTGAGAGAGAGAGAGCAGTGTAAAGTGTGAGAGAGAGCAGTGTAAAGTGTGAGAGAGAGCAGTGTAAATTGTGAGAGAGAGAGCAGTGTAAAGTGTGTGAGAGAGAGCAGTGTAAAGTGCGTGAGAGAGCAGTGTAAAGTGTGAGAGAGAGCAGTGTAAAGTGTGAGAGAGAGCGGTGTAAAGTGTGTGAGAGAGTGCAGTGTAAAGAGGGTGAGAGAGCAGTGTAATGTGTGAGAGACAAAGCAGTGTAAAGTGTGAGAGAGAGGAGTGTAAAGTTTGAGAGAAAGCAGTGTAAAGTGTGTGAGAGTGAGCAGTGTAAAGTGTGAGAGAGAGCAGTGTAAAGAGTGATACAGAGCAGTGCAAACTGTGAGAGGGAGCAGTGTAAAGTGTGTGAGAGAGTGCAGTGTAAAGTGTGTGAACGAAAGCAGTGTAAAGTGTGAGAGAGAAAGCAGTGTAAAGTGTGAGTGAGAGGAGTGTAAAGTTTGAGAGAAAGCAGTGTAAAGTGTGTGAGAGTGAGCAGTGTAAAGTGTGAGAGAGAGCAGTGTAAAGAGTGAGAGAGCGCAGTGCAAACTGTGAGAGAGAGCAGTGTAATGTGTGAGAGAGAGAGCAGTGTAAAGTGTGAGAGAGAGCAGTGTAAAGTGTGAGAGAGAGAGCAGTGTAAAGTGTGTGAGAGGGAGTAGTATAAAGTGTGAGAGGGAGCAGTGTAAATTGTGAGAGAGAGCAGTCTAAAGTGTGAGAGAGATAGCAGTGTAAAGTGTGAGAGAACAGTTGAAAGTGTGAGAGAGAGCAGGGTAGAGTGTGATAGAGAGCAGAGTAAAGTGTGAGAGAGAACAGTGTAAAGTGTGAGAGAGAGAACAGTGTAAAGTTTGAAAGAGAGAGCAGTGTAGAGTGTAAGAGAGAGCGGTGTAAAGTGTGAGAGAGTGCAGTGTAAAGAGGGTGAGAGAGCAGTGTAATGTGTGAGAGAGAGCAGTGTAAAGTGTGAGAAAGAGAGCAGTGTAAAGTGTGAGAGAGAGAGCAGTGTAAAGTGTGAGAGAGAGCAGTGTAAAGTGTGAGAGAGAGAGCGGTGTAAAATGTGTGAGAGAGAGCTGTGTAAAGTGTGAGAGAGAGCAGTTTAAAGTGTGAGAGAGAGCAGTGTAAAGAGTGAGAGAGAGCAGTGCAAACTGTGAGAGAGAGCAGTGTAATGTGTGAGAGAGAGAGCAGTGTAAAGTGTGTGAGAGAGAGCAGTGTAAAGTGTGAGAGAGAGCAGTGTAAAGTGTGAGAGAGAGCAGTCTAAAGTGTGAGAGAGAGCAGTGTAAAGTGAGAGAGAGAGTAGTGTGAAGTGTGTGAGAGAGAGCAGTGTAAATTCTGAGAGAGAAAGCAGTGAAAGTGTGAGAGAGAGCACTGTACAGTGTGTGAGAGAGAGAAGTGTAAAGTGTGAGAGAGAGCAGTGTAAAGTGAGAGAGAGAACAGTGTAAAGTGTAAAAGAGAGAGCAGTGTAGAGTGTGAGAGAGAGCAGTGTAAAGTGTGTGAGAGAGAGCTGTGTAAAGTGTGAGAGAGAGCAGTTTAAAGTGTGAGAGAGAGCAGTGTAAAGTGTGAGAGAGATGGCAGTGTAAAGTGTGTGAGCGAAAGCAGTGTAAAGTGTGAGAGAGAAAGCAGTGTAAAGTGTGAGAGAGAGGTGTGTAAAGTTTGAGAGAAAGTAGTGTAAAGTGTGTGAGAGTGAGCAGTGTAAAGTGTGAGAGAGCAGTGTAAAGTGTGAGAGAGAGCAATGTAAAGTGGGAGAGAGACAGCAGGGTAAAGTGTGAGAGTCTCTCTCTCACTTTACACTGCTCTCTCTCACACTTTACACTTCTCTCTCTCACACACTGTACAGTGCTCTCTCTCACACACTTTACACTGCTCTCTCTCACACAATTTACACTGCTCTCTCTCACACTTTACACTGCTCTCTCTCACACTTTAACCCTGCTCTCTCTCTCACACTTTACACTGCTCTCACTCTCACGCTTTATACTGCTCTCTCTCACACTTTACACTACTCTCACTCTTTCACTTTATACCTCTCTCTCTCACACTTTACACTGCTCTCTCCCTCTGACACTTTACACTGCTGTCTCTCACAC
The DNA here is from genome assembly GCF_030028105.1 of Mobula birostris. Taxonomy (NCBI): domain Eukaryota; kingdom Metazoa; phylum Chordata; class Chondrichthyes; order Myliobatiformes; family Myliobatidae; genus Mobula; species Mobula birostris. Next base: position 13,981 of record NW_027276328.1, on the reverse strand, counting down.
TTTACACTGCTCTCTCTCACACTTTACACTGCTTTCTTTCACACTCTTTCAACTGCTCTCTCTCTCACACTTTACACTGCTCTCTCTCACGCTTTACACTGTTTTCTCTCACACTTTACCCTGCTATCTCTCTCACACTTTACATTGCTCTCTCACACTTTAAACTGCTCTCTCTCACACTTTACACAGCTCTCTCTCACACACTTTACACCGCTCTCTCTCTCACACTTTACACTGCTCTCTCTCACACTTTACACTGCTCTCTCTCTCACACTTTACACTGCTCTCTTTCTCACACTTTACACTGCTCTCTCTCTCAAAATTTACACTACTCTCTCTCACACTTTACACTGCTCTCTCTCACACTTTACACTGCTCTCTCTCTCACAATTTACACTGCTCTCTCTCACACTTTACACTGCTCTCTCTCACACTTTACACTGCTCTCTCTCTCTCCGCTTTACACTGCTCTCTCTCTCACGCTTTACACTGCTGTCTCTCACACTTTACACTGCTCTCTCTCACACTTTACACTGCTTTCTTTCACACTCTTTCAACTGCTCTCTCTCTCACACTTTACACTGCTCTCTCTCACGCTTTACACTGTTTTCTCTCACACTTTACCCTGCTATCTCTCTCCCACTTTACATTGCTCTCTCTCACACTTTAAACTGCTCTCTCTCACACTTTACACAGCTCTCTCTCACACCTTTACACCGCTCTCTCTCTCACACTTTACACTGCTCTCTCTCAGACTTTACACTGCTCTCTCTCTCACACTTTACACTGCTCTCTTTCTCACACTTTACACTGCTCTCTATCACACTCTACCCTGCTCTCTCTCACCCTTTACACTGCTCTCTCACACACTTTGCACTGCTCTCTCTCAAACTTCACACTGCTCTCTCTCTCACACTTTACACTGCTCTCTCTCACACACTTTACAGTGCTCTCTCTCACACTTTACATGCTCTCTCTATCACACTTTACCCTGCTCTCTCTGACACACTTTACACTGCTCTCTCTCACATTTACACTGCTCTCTCTCTCACACTTTACACTGCTCTCTCTCACACTTTACACTGCTCTCTCACACACTTTACACTGCTCTCTCACACACTTTACACTGCTCTCTCTCTCAAAATTTACACTACTCTCTCTCACACTTTACACTGCTCTCTCTCACACTTTACACTGCTCTCTCTCTCACAATTTACACTGCTCTCTCTCACACTTTACACTGCTCTCTCTCACACTTTACACTGCTCTCTCTCTCTCCGCTTTACACTGCTCTCTCTCTCACGCTTTACACTGCTGTCTCTCACACTTTACACTGCTCTCTCTCACACTTTACACTGCTTTCTTTCACACTCTTTCAACTGCTCTCTCTCTCACACTTTACACTGCTCTCTCTCACGCTTTACACTGTTTTCTCTCACACTTTACCCTGCTATCTCTCTCCCACTTTACATTGCTCTCTCTCACACTTTAAACTGCTCTCTCTCACACTTTACACAGCTCTCTCTCACACACTTTACACCGCTCTCTCTCTCACACTTTACACTGCTCTCTCTCAGACTTTACACTGCTCTCTCTCACCCTTTACACTGCTCTCTCACACACTTTGCACTGCTCTCTCTCAAACTTCACACTGCTCTCTCTCACACTTTACTCTGCTCTCTCTGTCACACTTTACACTGCTCTCTCTCTCACTTTACTCTGCTATCTCTCTCACACTTTACACTGTTCTCTCTCACATTTTACACTGCTCTCTCTCACACACTTTACACTACTCTCTGTCACACTTTACACTGCTCTCTCTCTCAGACTACACTGCTCTCTCTCACACTTTACTCTGCTCTCTCTATCACACTTTACACTGCTCTCTCTCTCAGACTTTACACTGCTCTCTCTCACACTTTACACTGTTTTCTCTCACACTTTACCCTGTTATCTCTCTCACACTTTACACTGCTCTCTCTCACACTTTACACTGTTCTTCCCGCACTTTACACTGTTCTCTCTCTCACACTTTACACTGCTCTCTCTCACCCTTTACACTGCTCTCTCACACACTTTGCACTGCTCTCTCTCAAACTTCACACTGCTCTCTCTCTCACACTTTACACTGCTCTCTCTCACACTTTACACTGCTCTCTCTCACACACTTTACAGTGCTCTCTCTCACACTTTACATGCTCTCTCTATCACACTTTACCCTGCTCTCCCTCACACACTTTACAGTGCTCTCTCTCACACTTTACATGCTCTCTCTATCACACTTTACCCTGCTCTCCCTCACACACTTTACATGCTCTCTCTCTCACGCTTTATACTGCTCTCTCTCACACTTTACACTACTCTCACTCTTTCACTTTATACTGCTCTCTCTCACACTTTACACTGCTCTCTCCCTCTCACACTTTACACTGCTGTCTCTCACACTTTACACTGCTCTCTCTCACACTTTACACTGCTTTCTTTCACACTCTTTCAACTGCTCTCTCTCTCACACTTTACACTGCTCTCTCTCACGCTTTACACTGTTTTCTCTCACACTTTACCCTGCTATCTCTCTCCCACTTTACATTGCTCTCTCTCACACTTTAAACTGCTCTCTCTCACACTTTACACAGCTCTCTCTCACACACTTTACACCGCTCTCTCTCACACACTTTACACTGCTCTCTCTCACACTTTACACTGCTCTCTCTCACACTTTACACTGCTCTCTCTCTCACACTTTACACTGCTCTCTTTCTCACACTTTACACTGCTCTCTCTCACACATTACACTGCTCTCTCACCCTCTTTACACTGCACTCTCTCACACACTTTACACTGCTCTCTCTCACACTTTACACTGCTCTGTCTCACACTTTACACTGCTCTCTCACACACTTTACACTGCTCTCTCTCACACACTTTACACTGCTCTCTCTCACACACTTTACACTGCTCTCTCTCACACTTTACACTGCTCTCTCTCACACTTTACACTGCTCTCTCTCTCACACTTTACACTGCTCTCTTTCTCACACTTTACACTGCTCTCTCTCACACATTACACTGCTCTCTCACCCTCTTTACACTGCACTCTCTCACACACTTTACACTGCTCTCTCTCACACTTTACACTGCTCTGTCTCACACTTTACACTGCTCTCTCACACACTTTACACTGCTCTCTCTCACACACTTTACACTGCTCTCTCTCTCACAATTTACACTGCTCTCTCTCACACTTTACACTGCTCTCTCTCACACTTTAACCCTGCTCTCTCTCTCACACTTTACACTGCTCTCACTCTCACGCTTTATACTGCTCTCTCTCACACTTTACACTACTCTCACTCTTTCACTTTATACCTCTCTCTCTCACACTTTACACTGCTCTCTCCCTCTCACACTTTACACTGCTGTCTCTCACACTTTACACTGCTCTCTCTCACACTTTACACTGCTTTCTTTCACACTCTTTCAACTGCTCTCTCTCTCACACTTTACACTGCTCTCTCTCACGCTTTACACTGTTTTCTCTCACACTTTACCCTGCTATCTCTCTCACACTTTACATTGCTCTCTCACACTTTAAACTGCTCTCTCTCACACTTTACACAGCTCTCTCTCACACACTTTACACCGCTCTCTCTCTCACACTTTACACTGCTCTCTCTCACACTTTACACTGCTCTCTCTCTCACACTTTACACTGCTCTCTTTCTCACACTTTACACTGCTCTCTATCACACTCTACCCTGCTCTCTCTCACCCTTTACACTGCTCTCTCACACACTTTGCACTGCTCTCTCTCAAACTTCACACTGCTCTCTCTCTCACACTTTACACTGCTCTCTCTCACACACTTTACAGTGCTCTCTCTCACACTTTACATGCTCTCTCTATCACACTTTACCCTGCTCTCTCTGACACACTTTACACTGCTCTCTCTCACATTTACACTGCTCTCTCTCTCACACTTTACACTGCTCTCTCTCACACTTTACACTGCTCTCTCACACACTTTACACTGCTCTCTCACACACTTTACACTGCTCTCTCTCTCAAAATTTACACTACTCTCTCTCACACTTTACACTGCTCTCTCTCACACTTTACACTGCTCTCTCTCTCACAATTTACACTGCTCTCTCTCACACTTTACACTGCTCTCTCTCACACTTTACACTGCTCTCTCTCTCTCCGCTTTACACTGCTCTCTCTCTCACGCTTTACACTGCTGTCTCTCACACTTTACACTGCTCTCTCTCACACTTTACACTGCTTTCTTTCACACTCTTTCAACTGCTCTCTCTCTCACACTTTACACTGCTCTCTCTCACGCTTTACACTGTTTTCTCTCACACTTTACCCTGCTATCTCTCTCCCACTTTACATTGCTCTCTCTCACACTTTAAACTGCTCTCTCTCACACTTTACACAGCTCTCTCTCACACACTTTACACCGCTCTCTCTCTCACACTTTACACTGCTCTCTCTCAGACTTTACACTGCTCTCTCTCTCACACTTTACACTGCTCTCTTTCTCACACTTTACACTGCTCTCTATCACACTCTACCCTGCTCTCTCTCACCCTTTACACTGCTCTCTCACACACTTTGCACTGCTCTCTCTCAAACTTCACACTGCTCTCTCTCTCACACTTTACACTGCTCTCTCTCACACACTTTACAGTGCTCTCTCTCACACTTTACATGCTCTCTCTATCACACTTTACCCTGCTCTCTCTGACACACTTTACACTGCTCTCTCTCACATTTACACTGCTCTCTCTCTCACACTTTACACTGCTCTCTCTCACACTTTACACTGCTCTCTCACACACTTTACACTGCTCTCTCACACACTTTACACTGCTCTCTCTCTCAAAATTTACACTACTCTCTCTCACACTTTACACTGCTCTCTCTCACACTTTACACTGCTCTCTCTCTCACAATTTACACTGCTCTCTCTCACACTTTACACTGCTCTCTCTCACACTTTACACTGCTCTCTCTCTCTCCGCTTTACACTGCTCTCTCTCTCACGCTTTACACTGCTGTCTCTCACACTTTACACTGCTCTCTCTCACACTTTACACTGCTTTCTTTCACACTCTTTCAACTGCTCTCTCTCTCACACTTTACACTGCTCTCTCTCACGCTTTACACTGTTTTCTCTCACACTTTACCCTGCTATCTCTCTCCCACTTTACATTGCTCTCTCTCACACTTTAAACTGCTCTCTCTCACACTTTACACAGCTCTCTCTCACACACTTTACACCGCTCTCTCTCTCACACTTTACACTGCTCTCTCTCAGACTTTACACTGCTCTCTCTCACCCTTTACACTGCTCTCTCACACACTTTGCACTGCTCTCTCTCAAACTTCACACTGCTCTCTCTCACACTTTACTCTGCTCTCTCTGTCACACTTTACACTGCTCTCTCTCTCACTTTACTCTGCTATCTCTCTCACACTTTACACTGTTCTCTCTCACATTTTACACTGCTCTCTCTCACACACTTTACACTACTCTCTGTCACACTTTACACTGCTCTCTCTCTCAGACTACACTGCTCTCTCTCACACTTTACTCTGCTCTCTCTATCACACTTTACACTGCTCTCTCTCTCAGACTTTACACTGCTCTCTCTCACACTTTACACTGTTTTCTCTCACACTTTACCCTGTTATCTCTCTCACACTTTACACTGCTCTCTCTCACACTTTACACTGTTCTTCCCGCACTTTACACTGTTCTCTCTCTCACACTTTACACTGCTCTCTCTCACCCTTTACACTGCTCTCTCACACACTTTGCACTGCTCTCTCTCAAACTTCACACTGCTCTCTCTCTCACACTTTACACTGCTCTCTCTCACACTTTACACTGCTCTCTCTCACACACTTTACAGTGCTCTCTCTCACACTTTACATGCTCTCTCTATCACACTTTACCCTGCTCTCCCTCACACACTTTACATGCTCTCTCTCTCACGCTTTATACTGCTCTCTCTCACACTTTACACTACTCTCACTCTTTCACTTTATACTGCTCTCTCTCACACTTTACACTGCTCTCTCCCTCTCACACTTTACACTGCTGTCTCTCACACTTTACACTGCTCTCTCTCACACTTTACACTGCTTTCTTTCACACTCTTTCAACTGCTCTCTCTCTCACACTTTACACTGCTCTCTCTCACGCTTTACACTGTTTTCTCTCACACTTTACCCTGCTATCTCTCTCCCACTTTACATTGCTCTCTCTCACACTTTAAACTGCTCTCTCTCACACTTTACACAGCTCTCTCTCACACACTTTACACCGCTCTCTCTCTCACACTTTACACTGCTCTCTCTCACACTTTACACTGCTCTCTCTCACACTTTACACTGCTCTCTCTCTCACACTTTACACTGCTCTCTTTCTCACACTTTACACTGCTCTCTCTCACACATTACACTGCTCTCTCACCCTCTTTACACTGCACTCTCTCACACACTTTACACTGCTCTCTCTCACACTTTACACTGCTCTGTCTCACACTTTACACTGCTCTCTCACACACTTTACACTGCTCTCTCTCACACACTTTACACTGCTCTCTCTCTCACAATTTACACTGCTCTCTCTCACACTTTACACTGCTCTCTCTCACACTTTAACCCTGCTCTCTCTCTCACACTTTACACTGCTCTCACTCTCACGCTTTATACTGCTCTCTCTCACACTTTACACTACTCTCACTCTTTCACTTTATACCTCTCTCTCTCACACTTTACACTGCTCTCTCCCTCTCACACTTTACACTGCTGTCTCTCACACTTTACACTGCTCTCTCTCACACTTTACACTGCTTTCTTTCACACTCTTTCAACTGCTCTCTCTCTCACACTTTACACTGCTCTCTCTCACGCTTTACACTGTTTTCTCTCACACTTTACCCTGCTATCTCTCTCACACTTTACATTGCTCTCTCACACTTTAAACTGCTCTCTCTCACACTTTACACAGCTCTCTCTCACACACTTTACACCGCTCTCTCTCTCACACTTTACACTGCTCTCTCTCACACTTTACACTGCTCTCTCTCTCACACTTTACACTGCTCTCTTTCTCACACTTTACACTGCTCTCTATCACACTCTACCCTGCTCTCTCTCACCCTTTACACTGCTCTCTCACACACTTTGCACTGCTCTCTCTCAAACTTCACACTGCTCTCTCTCACACTTTACACTGCTCTCTCTCACACACTTTACAGTGCTCTCTCTCACACTTTACATGCTCTCTCTATCACACTTTACCCTGCTCTCTCTGACACACTTTACACTGCTCTCTCTCACATTTACACTGCTCTCTCTCTCACACTTTATACTGCTCTCTCTCACACTTTACACTGCTCTCTCACACACTTTACACTGCTCTCTCACACACTTTACACTGCTCTCTCTCTCAAAATTTACACTACTCTCTCTCACACTTTACACTGCTCTCTCTCACACTTTACACTGCTCTCTCTCTCACAATTTACACTGCTCTCTATCACACTTTACCCTGCTCTCCCTCACACACTTTACATGCTCTCTCTCTCACGCTTTATACTGCTCTCTCTCACACTTTACACTACTCTCACTCTTTCACTTTATACTGCTCTCTCTCACACTTTACACTGCTCTCTCCCTCTCACACTTTACACTGCTGTCTCTCACACTTTACACTGCTCTCTCTCACACTTTACACTGCTTTCTTTCACACTCTTTCAACTGCTCTCTCTCTCACACTTTACACTGCTCTCTCTCACGCTTTACACTGTTTTCTCTCACACTTTACCCTGCTATCTCTCTCCCACTTTACATTGCTCTCTCTCACACTTTAAACTGCTCTCTCTCACACTTTACACAGCTCTCTCTCACACACTTTACACCGCTCTCTCTCTCACACTTTACACTGCTCTCTCTCACACTTTACACTGCTCTCTCTCACACTTTACACTGCTCTCTCTCTCACACTTTACACTGCTCTCTTTCTCACACTTTACACTGCTCTCTCTCACACATTACACTGCTCTCTCACCCTCTTTACACTGCACTCTCTCACACACTTTACACTGCTCTCTCTCACACTTTACACTGCTCTGTCTCACACTTTACACTGCTCTCTCACACACTTTACACTGCTCTCTCTCACACACTTTACACTGCTCTCTCTCTCACAATTTACACTGCTCTCTCTCACACTTTACACTGCTCTCTCTCACACTTTAACCCTGCTCTCTCTCTCACACTTTACACTGCTCTCACTCTCACGCTTTATACTGCTCTCTCTCACACTTTACACTACTCTCACTCTTTCACTTTATACCTCTCTCTCTCACACTTTACACTGCTCTCTCCCTCTCACACTTTACACTGCTGTCTCTCACACTTTACACTGCTCTCTCTCACACTTTACACTGCTTTCTTTCACACTCTTTCAACTGCTCTCTCTCTCACACTTTACACTGCTCTCTCTCACGCTTTACACTGTTTTCTCTCACACTTTACCCTGCTATCTCTCTCACACTTTACATTGCTCTCTCACACTTTAAACTGCTCTCTCTCACACTTTACACAGCTCTCTCTCACACACTTTACACCGCTCTCTCTCTCACACTTTACACTGCTCTCTCTCACACTTTACACTGCTCTCTCTCTCACACTTTACACTGCTCTCTTTCTCACACTTTACACTGCTCTCTATCACACTCTACCCTGCTCTCTCTCACCCTTTACACTGCTCTCTCACACACTTTGCACTGCTCTCTCTCAAACTTCACACTGCTCTCTCTCTCACACTTTACACTGCTCTCTCTCACACACTTTACAGTGCTCTCTCTCACACTTTACATGCTCTCTCTATCACACTTTACCCTGCTCTCTCTGACACACTTTACACTGCTCTCTCTCACATTTACACTGCTCTCTCTCTCACACTTTACACTGCTCTCTCTCACACTTTACACTGCTCTCTCACACACTTTACACTGCTCTCTCACACACTTTACACTGCTCTCTCTCTCAAAATTTACACTACTCTCTCTCACACTTTACACTGCTCTCTCTCACACTTTACACTGCTCTCTCTCTCACAATTTACACTGCTCTCTCTCACACTTTACACTGCTCTCTCTCACACTTTACACTGCTCTCTCTCTCTCCGCTTTACACTGCTCTCTCTCTCACGCTTTACACTGCTGTCTCTCACACTTTACACTGCTCTCTCTCACACTTTACACTGCTTTCTTTCACACTCTTTCAACTGCTCTCTCTCTCACACTTTACACTGCTCTCTCTCACGCTTTACACTGTTTTCTCTCACACTTTACCCTGCTATCTCTCTCCCACTTTACATTGCTCTCTCTCACACTTTAAACTGCTCTCTCTCACACTTTACACAGCTCTCTCTCACACACTTTACACCGCTCTCTCTCTCACACTTTACACTGCTCTCTCTCAGACTTTACACTGCTCTCTCTCTCACACTTTATACTGCTCTCTTTCTCACACTTTACACTGCTCCCTCTCACACATTACACTGCTCTCTCACTCTATTTACACTGCACTCTCTCACACACTTTACACTGCTCTCTCTCACACTTTACACCGCTCTCTCTTACACTCTACACTGCTCTCTCTTTCACACTTTACACTGTTCTCTCTCTCACACTTTACACTGCTCTCTCTCACACTTTACACTGTTCTCTCACACTTTACACTGCTATCTCTCTCACACTTTACACTGCTCTCTCTCACACATTACACTGCTCTCTCACCCTCTTTACACTGCACTCTCTCACACTTTACACCGCTCTCTCTTACACTCTACACTGCTCTCTCTTTCACACTTTACACTGTTCTCTCTCTCACACTTTACACTGCTCTCTCTCACACTTTACTCTGCTCTCTATCACACTCTACCCTGCTCTCTCTCACACTTTACACTGTTCTCTCACACTTTACACTGCTATCTCTCTCACACTTTAGACTGCTCTCTCTCACACTTTACACTGCTCCCTCTCACACTTTATACTACTCCCTCTCACACACTTTACACTGCTCTCTCCCTCACACTTTACACTGCTCTCTCTCACTCTTTACACTGCTCTCTCTCACACTTTACACTGCTCACTCTCACACACTTTACACTGCTTTCTCTCAAACTTTACACTCCTCTCTCTCACACTTTACACTGCTTTCTCTCTCACACTTTACACTGCTTTCGCTCACACACTTTACACTGCACACTCTCACACACTTTACACTGCTCCCTCTCACAGTTTGCACTGCTCTGTCTCTCGCACTTTACACTGCTATCTCTCACACTGTACACTGCTCTCTCTCTCACAATTTACACTGCTCTCTCTCTCACACTTTACACTGCCCTCTCTCACAATTTACACTGCTCTCTCTCTCACACTTTATACTGCTCTCTCTCACACTGAACACTGCTTTCTCTCACACTTTACACTACTCTCTCTCTCACACTTTACACAGCTCTCTGTCACACTTTGCGCTGCTCTCTCTCACACACTTTACACTGCTCTCTCTCTCTCACTTTACACTGCTCTCTCTCACACTTTACACTGCTCTCTCTGTCACACTTTATACTGCTTTCTCTCACACACTTTACACTGCTCTCTCTCTCACACTTTACACTGCTCTCTCTCACACTTTATCCTGCTATCTCTCTCACACTTTACATTGTTCTCTCTCGCACTTTAAAGTGCTCTCTCTCACACGTTACACAGCTCTCTCTCACACACTTTACTCTGCTATCTCTCTCACACTTTACACTGCTCTCTCTCAAACTTTATACTGCTCTCTCTCACACACTTTGCACTGCTCTCTCTCACATTTTACACTGCTCTCTCTCAGACTTTACACTGCTCTCTCCCACACTTTACACTGCTCTCTCTGTTTACACTTTACTCTGCTCTCTCTCACACTTTACACTGCTCTCTCTCACACTTTACACTGCTCTCTCTCAGACTTTACACTAATCTCTCTCACACTCTACACTGCTCTCTCTTTCACACTTTACACTGCTTTCCCTCACACACTTTACACTGCTCTCTCTCTTTCACTTTACACAGCTCTCTCTATCACACTTTACACTGCTCTCTCGCACACTTTACACTGCTGTCTCTCACACTTTACACTGCTCTCTCTCTCACACTTTACACTGCTCTTTCTCATACTTTACACTGCTCTCTCTCACACTTTACCCTGCTATCTCTCTCACACTTTACATTGCTCTCTCTCGCACTTTAAACTGCTCTCTCTCACACGTTACACAGCTCTCTCTCACACACTTTAAACTGCTCTCTCTCTCACACTTTACACTGCTCTCTCTCACACTTTACTCTGCTCTCTCTGTCACACTTTACACTGCTCTCTCTCTCACTTTACTCTGCTATCTCTCTCACACTTTACACTGTTCTCTCTCACATTTTACACTGCTCTCTCTCACACACTTTACACTACTCTCTGTCACACTTTACACTGCTCTCTCTCTCAGACTTTACACTGCTCTCTCTCACACTTTACACTGCTCTCTCTATCACACTTTAGACTGCTCTCTCTCTCAGACTTTACACTGCTCTCTCTCACACTTTACACTGTTTTCTCTCACACTTTACCCTGTTATCTCTCTCACACTTTACACTGCTCTCTCTCACCCTTTACACTGCTCTCTCACACACTTTGCACTGCTCTCTCTCAAACTTCACACTGCTCTCTCTCACACTTTACTCTGCTCTCTCTGTCACACTTTACACTGCTCTCTCTCTCACTTTACTCTGCTATCTCTCTCACACTTTACACTGTTCTCTCTCACATTTTACACTGCTCTCTCTCACACACTTTACACTACTCTCTGTCACACTTTATCTGCTCTCTCTCTCAGACTACACTGCTCTCTCTCACACTTTACACTGCTCTCTCTATCACACTTTACACTGCTCTCTCTCTCAGACTTTACACTGCTCTCTCTCACACTTTACACTGTTTTCTCTCACACTTTACCCTGTTATCTCTCTCACACTTTACACTGCTCTCTCTCACACTTTACACTGTTCTTCCCGCACTTTACACTGTTCTCTCTCTCACACTTTACACTGCTCTCTCTCACCCTTTACACTGCTCTCTCACACACTTTGCACTACTCTCTCTCAAACTTCACACTGCTCTCTCTCTCACACTTTACACTGCTCTCTCTCACACTTTACACTGCTCTCTCTCACACACTTTACAGTGCTCTCTCTCACACTTTACATGCTCTCTCTATCACACTTTACCCTGCTCTCCCTCACACACTTTACATGCTCTCTCTCTCACGCTTTATACTGCTCTCTCTCACACTTTACGCTACTCTCACTCTTTCACTTTATACTGCTCTCTCTCACACTTTACACTGCTCTCTCCCTCTCACACTTTACACTGCTGTCTCTCACACTTTACACTGCTCTCTCTCACACTTTACACTGCTTTCTTTCACACTCTTTCAACTGCTCTCTCTCTCACACTTTACACTGCTCTCTCTCACGCTTTACACTGTTTTCTCTCACACTTTACCCTGCTATCTCTCTCCCACTTTACATTGCTCTCTCTCACACTTTAAACTGCTCTCTCTCACACTTTACACAGCTCTCTCTCACACACTTTACACCGCTCTCTCTCTCACACTTTACACTGCTCTCTCTCACACTTTACACTGCTCTCTCTCACACTTTACACTGCTCTCTCTCTCACACTTTACACTGCTCTCTTTCTCACACTTTACACTGCTCTCTCTCACACATTACACTGCTCTCTCACCCTCTTTACACTGCACTCTCTCACACACTTTACACTGCTCTCTCTCACACTTTACACTGCTCTGTCTCACACTTTACACTGCTCTCTCACACACTTTACACTGCTCTCTCTCACACACTTTACACTGCTCTCTCTCTCACAATTTACACTGCTCTCTCTCACACTTTACACTGCTCTCTCTCACACTTTAACCCTGCTCTCTCTCTCACACTTTACACTGCTCTCACTCTCACGCTTTATACTGCTCTCTCTCACACTTTACACTACTCTCACTCTTTCACTTTATACCTCTCTCTCTCACACTTTACACTGCTCTCTCCCTCTCACACTTTACACTGCTGTCTCTCACACTTTACACTGCTCTCTCTCACACTTTACACTGCTTTCTTTCACACTCTTTCAACTGCTCTCTCTCTCACACTTTACACTGCTCTCTCTCACGCTTTACACTGTTTTCTCTCACACTTTACCCTGCTATCTCTCTCACACTTTACATTGCTCTCTCACACTTTAAACTGCTCTCTCTCACACTTTACACAGCTCTCTCTCACACACTTTACACCGCTCTCTCTCTCACACTTTACACTGCTCTCTCTCACACTTTACACTGCTCTCTCTCTCACACTTTACACTGCTCTCTTTCTCACACTTTACACTGCTCTCTATCACACTCTACCCTGCTCTCTCTCACCCTTTACACTGCTCTCTCACACACATTGCACTGCTCTCTCTCAAACTTCACACTGCTCTCTCTCTCACACTTTACACTGCTCTCTCTCACACTTTACACTGCTCTCTCACACACTTTACAGTGCTCTCTCTCACACTTTACATGCTCTCTCTATCACACTTTACCCTGCTCTCTCTGACACACTTTACACTGATCTCTCTCACATTTACACTGCTCTCTCTCTCACACTTTACACTGCTCTCTCTCACACTTTACACTGCTCTCTCACACACTTTACACTGCTCTCTCACACACTTTACACTGCTCTCTCTCTCAAAATTTACACTACTCTCTCTCACACTTTACACTGCTCTCTCTCACACTTTACACTGCTCTCTCTCTCACAATTTACACTGCTCTCTCTCACACTTTACACTGCTC
>NW_027276327.1:0-41368 GCF_030028105.1 Mobula birostris | reverse complement strand
ATGCTTAGACAATAGAAATAGTATACATTTCAATTTTACACCAAAGCACTTACTGCAAATCTAATGGAAACACTTTAGATTAACTTCTCACATGATTCTGAGATGTCTGAAAGTTGATTCATACCTGTACACATCAAGACAAAAAAGTTGTTTTCTCAGTGCATGCAAAGCTTTGACAATACAATAGTATACATTTCAATTTTACACCAAAGCACTTACTGCAAACCTAATGGAAACACCTTAGGTTAACTTTCCACATCATTATGAGTAGTTTGAAAGTTGTTTCATGGCTGTACACATCAACACAAAAAAGTTGTTATCTCAGTGCATGCAAAGCTTAGACAATACAAATAGCATACATTTCAATTTTCCACCAAAGCACTTACTGCAAACCTAATTGAAACACTTTAGGTTAACTTCCCACATGATTCTGAGATGTCTGAAAGTTGTTTTTTACCTGTGCACATAAAGACAAAAATGTTGATTTCACAGTGAATAGAATGCTTTGACATAAAAGTAGTATACATTTCAATTGTACTCAAAAGTCCTGACTGCAAACCTAATGGATTCAGCTTAGGTTAACTTTCCACATGATTATGAGTAGTCTGAAAGTTGTTTCATACCTGTGCACATCAAGACAAAAAAGTTGTTATCTCAGTGCATGCAATGCTTAGTCAATACAATTAGTATACATTTCAATTTTACAACAAAGCACTTACTGCAAACCTAATGGAAACACTTTAGGTTAACTTCCCACATGATTCTGAGATGTCTGAAAGTTGTTTCATACCTGTGCACATAAAGACAAAAAAGTTGTTTTCTCAGTGCATGCAAAGCTTTGACAATACAAATAGTATACATTTCATTTTTACACCAAAGCACTTACTGCAAACCTAATGGAAACACTTTAGGTTAACTTCTCACATGATTATGAGTAGTTTGAAAGTTGTTTCATGGCTGTACACATCAACACAAAACAGTTGCTATCTCAGTGCATGCAATGCTTAGAGAATACAAATAGTATACATTTCAATTTTACACCAAAGTCCTTACTGCAAACCTAATGGAAACAACTTAAATTAACTTCCCACATGATTCTGAGATGTCTGAAAGTTGTTTCATACCTGTGCACATCAAGACAAAAAAGTTGTTTTCTCAGTGCATGCAATGCTTTTACAATACATATAGAATACATTTCAATTTTACACCAAAGCACTTACTGCAAACCTAATGGAAACACCTTAGGTTAACTTTCCACATGATTCTGAGATGTCTGAAAGTTGTTTCATACCTGTGCACATAAAGACAAAAAAGTTGTTTTCTCAGTGCATGCAAAGCTTTGACAATACAAATAGTATACATTTCATTTTTACACCAAAGCACTTACTGCAAACCTAATGGAAACACCTTAGGTTAACTTTCCACATGATTATGAGTAGTTTGAAAGTTGTTTCATGGCTGTACACATCAACACAAAAAAGTTGTTATCTCAGTGAATAGAATGCTTTGACATAAAAGTAGTATACATTTCAATTGTACTCAAAAGTCCTGACTGCAAACCTAATGGAAACACCTTAGGTTAACTTTCCACATGAGTATGACTAGGTTTAAAGTTGTTTCATGCCTCAGTTCATCAAGACAAAAAAGTTTATTTCTCAGTGCTACTATGCTCTGACATTAAGGTAGTATACATCTCAATTTTACTCCAAAGTACTTACTGCAATCAAATGGAAACACCTTAGGTTAACTTTCCACATGATTATGAGTAGTTTGAAAGTTGTTTCATGGCTGTACACATCAACACAAAAAAGTTGTTAACTCAGTGCATGCAATGCTTAGACAATACAAATAGTATACATTTCAATTTTACACCAAAGCACTTACTGCAAAACTAATGGAAACACTTTAGGTTAACTTCCCACATGATTCTGAGATGTCTGAAAGTTGTTTCATACCTGTGCACATAAAGACAAAAAAGTTGATTTCACAGTGAATAGAATGCTTTGACATAAAAGTAGTATACATTTCAATTGTACTCAAAAGTCCTGACTGCAAACCTAATGGAAACACCTTAGGTTAACTTTCCACATGATTATGAGTAGTTTGAAAGTTGTTTCATGGCTGTACACATCAACACAAAAAAGTTGTTAACTCAGTGCATGCAATGCTTAGACAATAGAAATAGTATACATTTCAATTTTACACCAAAGCACTTACTGCAAATCTAATGGAAACACTTTAGATTAACTTCTCACATGATTCTGAGATGTCTGAAAGTTGATTCATACCTGTACACATCAAGACAAAAAAGTTGTTTTCTCAGTGCATGCAAAGCTTTGACAATACCAATAGTATACATTTCAATTTTACACCAAAGCACTTACTGCAAACCTAATGGAAACACCTTAGGTTAACTTTCCACATCATTATGAGTAGTTTGAAAGTTGTTTCATGGCTGTACACATCAACACAAAAAAGTTGTTATCTCAGTGCATGCAAAGCTTAGACAATACAAATAGCATACATTTCAATTTTCCACCAAAGCACTTACTGCAAACCTAATTGAAACACTTTAGGTTAACTTCCCACATGATTCTGAGATGTCTGAAAGTTGATTTTTACCTGTGCACATAAAGACAAAAATGTTGATTTCACAGTGAATAGAATGCTTTGACATAAAAGTAGTATACATTTCAATTGTACTCAAAAGTCCTGACTGCAAACCTAATGGATTCAGCTTAGGTTAACTTTCCACATGATTATGAGTAGTTCGAAAGCTGTTTCATGGCTGTACACATCAACACAAAAAAGTTGTTATCTCAGTGCATGCAATGCTTAGTCAATAGAATTAGTATACATTTCAATTTTACAACAAAGCACTTACTGCAAACCTAATGGAAACACTTTAGGTTAACTTCCCACATGATTCTGAGATGTCTGAAAGTTGTTTCATACCTGTGCACATAAAGACAAAAAAGTTGTTTTCTCAGTGCATGCAAAGCTTTGACAATACAAATAGTATACATTTCATTTTTACACCAAAGCACTTACTGCAAACCTAATGGAAACACTTTAGGTTAACTTCTCACATGATTATGAGTAGTTTGAAAGTTGTTTCATGGCTGTACACATCAACACAAAACAGTTGCTATCTCAGTGCATGCAATGCTTAGAGAATACAAATAGTATACATTTCAATTTTACACCAAAGTCCTTACTGCAAACCTAATGGAAACAACTTAGATTAACTTCCCACATGATTCTGAGATGTCTGAAAGTTGTTTCATACCTGTGCACATCAAGACAAAAAAGTTGTTTTCTCAGTGCATGCAATGCTTTTACAATACATATAGAATACATTTCAATTTTACACCAAAGCACTTACTGCAAACCTAATGGAAACACCTTAGGTTAACTTTCCACATGATTCTGAGATGTCTGAAAGTTGTTTCATACCTGTGCACATAAAGACAAAAAAGTTGTTTTCTCAGTGCATGCAAAGCTTTGACAATACAAATAGTATACATTTCATTTTTACACCAAAGCACTTACTGCAAACCTAATGGAAACACCTTAGGTTAACTTTCCACATGATTATGAGTAGTTTGAAAGTTGTTTCATGGCTGTACACATCAACACAAAAAAGTTGTTATCTCAGTGAATAGAATGCTTTGACATAAAAGTAGTATACATTTCAATTGTACTCAAAAGTCCTGACTGCAAACCTAATGGAAACACCTTAGGTTAACTTCCCACATGAGTATGACTAGGTTTAAAGTTGTTTCATGCCTCAGTTCATCAAGACAAAAAAGTTTATTTCTCAGTGCTACTATGCTCTGACATTAAGGTAGTATACATCTCAATTTTACTCCAAAGTACTTACTGCAATCAAATGGAAACACCTTAGGTTAACTTTCCACATGATTATGAGTAGTTTGAAAGTTGTTTCATGGCTGTACACATCAACACAAAAAAGTTGTTAACTCAGTGCTTGCAATGCTTAGACAATACAAATAGCATACATTTCAATTTTACACCAAAGCACTTACTGCAAAACTAATGGAAACACTTTAGGTTAACTTCCCACATGATTCTGAGATGTCTGAAAGTTGTTTCATACCTGTGCACATAAAGACAAAAAAGTTGATTTCACAGTGAATAGAATGCTTTGACATAAAGTAGTATACATTTCAATTGTACTCAAAAGTCCTGACTGCAAACCTAATGGAAACACCTTAGGTTAACTTTCCACATGATTATGAGTAGTTTGAAAGTTGTTTCATGGCTGTACACATCAACACAAAAAAGTTGTTAACTCAGTGCATGCAATGCTTAGACAATACAAATAGTATACATTTCAATTTTACACCAAAGCACTTACTGCAAAACTAATGGAAACACTTTAGGTTAACTTCCCACATGATTCTGAGATGTCTGAAAGTTGTTTCATACCTGTGCACATAAAGACAAAAAAGTTGATTTCACAGTGAATAGAATGCTTTGACATAAAAGTAGTATACATTTCAATTGTACTCAAAAGTCCTGACTGCAAACCTAATGGAAACACCTTAGGTTAACTTTCCACATGATTATGAGTAGTTTGAAAGTTGTTTCATGGCTGTACACATCAACACAAAAAAGTTGTTAACTCAGTGCATGCAATGCTTAGACAATAGAAATAGTATACATTTCAATTTTACACCAAAGCACTTACTGCAAATCTAATGGAAACACTTTAGATTAACTTCTCACATGATTCTGAGATGTCTGAAAGTTGATTCATACCTGTACACATCAAGACAAAAAAGTTGTTTTCTCAGTGCATGCAAAGCTTTGACAATACCAATAGTATACATTTCAATTTTACACCAAAGCACTTACTGCAAACCTAATGGAAACACCTTAGGTTAACTTTCCACATCATTATGAGTAGTTTGAAAGTTGTTTCATGGCTGTACACATCAACACAAAAAAGTTGTTATCTCAGTGCATGCAAAGCTTAGACAATACAAATAGCATACATTTCAATTTTCCACCAAAGCACTTACTGCAAACCTAATTGAAACACTTTAGGTTAACTTCCCACATGATTCTGAGATGTCTGAAAGTTGTTTTTTACCTGTGCACATAAAGACAAAAATGTTGATTTCACAGTGAATAGAATGCTTTGACATAAAAGTAGTATACATTTCAATTGTACTCAAAAGTCCTGACTGCAAACCTAATGGATTCAGCTTAGGTTAACTTTCCACATGATTATGAGTAGTTCGAAAGCTGTTTCATGGCTGTACACATCAACACAAAAAAGTTGTTATCTCAGTGCATGCAATGCTTAGTCAATAGAATTAGTATACATTTCAATTTTACAACAAAGCACTTACTGCAAACCTAATGGAAACACTTTAGGTTAACTTCCCACATGATTCTGAGATGTCTGAAAGTTGTTTCATACCTGTGCACATAAAGACAAAAAAGTTGTTTTCTCAGTGCATGCAAAGCTTTGACAATACAAATAGTATACATTTCATTTTTACACCAAAGCACTTACTGCAAACCTAATGGAAACACTTTAGGTTAACTTCTCACATGATTATGAGTAGTTTGAAAGTTGTTTCATGGCTGTACACATCAACACAAAACAGTTGCTATCTCAGTGCATGCAATGCTTAGAGAATACAAATAGTATACATTTCAATTTTACACCAAAGTCCTTACTGCAAACCTAATGGAAACAACTTAGATTAACTTCCCACATGATTCTGAGATGTCTGAAAGTTGTTTCATACCTGTGCACATCAAGACAAAAAAGTTGTTTTCTCAGTGCATGCAATGCTTTTACAATACATATAGAATACATTTCAATTTTACACCAAAGCACTTACTGCAAACCTAATGGAAACACCTTAGGTTAACTTTCCACATGATTCTGAGATGTCTGAAAGTTGTTTCATACCTGTGCACATAAAGACAAAAAAGTTGTTTTCTCAGTGCATGCAAAGCTTTGACAATACAAATAGTATACATTTCATTTTTACACCAAAGCACTTACTGCAAACCTAATGGAAACACCTTAGGTTAACTTTCCACATGATTATGAGTAGTTTGAAAGTTGTTTCATGGCTGTACACATCAACACAAAAAAGTTGTTATCTCAGTGAATAGAATGCTTTGACATAAAAGTAGTATACATTTCAATTGTACTCAAAAGTCCTGACTGCAAACCTAATGGAAACACCTTAGGTTAACTTCCCACATGAGTATGACTAGGTTTAAAGTTGTTTCATGCCTCAGTTCATCAAGACAAAAAAGTTTATTTCTCAGTGCTACTATGCTCTGACATTAAGGTAGTATACATCTCAATTTTACTCCAAAGTACTTACTGCAATCAAATGGAAACACCTTAGGTTAACTTTCCACATGATTATGAGTAGTTTGAAAGTTGTTTCATGGCTGTACACATCAACACAAAACAGTTGTTAACTCAGTGCTTGCAATGCTTAGACAATACAAATAGTATACATTTCAATTTTACACCAAAGCACTTACTGCAAAACTAATGGAAACACTTTAGGTTAACTTCCCACATGATTCTGAGATGTCTGAAAGTTGTTTCATACCTGTGCACATAAAGACAAAAAAGTTGATTTCACAGTGAATAGAATGCTTTGACATAAAGTAGTATACATTTCAATTGTACTCAAAAGTCCTGACTGCAAACCTAATGGAAACACCTTAGGTTAACTTTCCACATGATTATGAGTAGTTTGAAAGTTGTTTCATGGCTGTACACATCAACACAAAAAAGTTGTTAACTCAGTGCATGCAATGCTTAGACAATACAAATAGTATACATTTCAATTTTACACCAAAGCACTTACTGCAAAACTAATGGAAACACTTTAGGTTAACTTCCCACATGATTCTGAGATGTCTGAAAGTTGTTTCATACCTGTGCACATAAAGACAAAAAAGTTGATTTCACAGTGAATAGAATGCTTTGACATAAAAGTAGTATACATTTCAATTGTACTCAAAAGTCCTGACTGCAAACCTAATGGAAACACCTTAGGTTAACTTTCCACATGATTATGAGTAGTTTGAAAGTTGTTTCATGGCTGTACACATCAACACAAAAAAGTTGTTAACTCAGTGCATGCAATGCTTAGACAATAGAAATAGTATACATTTCAATTTTACACCAAAGCACTTACTGCAAATCTAATGGAAACACTTTAGATTAACTTCTCACATGATTCTGAGATGTCTGAAAGTTGATTCATACCTGTACACATCAAGACAAAAAAGTTGTTTTCTCAGTGCATGCAAAGCTTTGACAATACCAATAGTATACATTTCAATTTTACACCAAAGCACTTACTGCAAACCTAATGGAAACACCTTAGGTTAACTTTCCACATCATTATGAGTAGTTTGAAAGTTGTTTCATGGCTGTACACATCAACACAAAAAAGTTGTTATCTCAGTGCATGCAAAGCTTAGACAATACAAATAGCATACATTTCAATTTTCCACCAAAGCACTTACTGCAAACCTAATTGAAACACTTTAGGTTAACTTCCCACATGATTCTGAGATGTCTGAAAGTTGTTTTTTACCTGTGCACATAAAGACAAAAATGTTGATTTCACAGTGAATAGAATGCTTTGACATAAAAGTAGTATACATTTCAATTGTACTCAAAAGTCCTGACTGCAAACCTAATGGATTCAGCTTAGGTTAACTTTCCACATGATTATGAGTAGTTCGAAAGCTGTTTCATGGCTGTACACATCAACACAAAAAAGTTGTTATCTCAGTGCATGCAATGCTTAGTCAATAGAATTAGTATACATTTCAATTTTACAACAAAGCACTTACTGCAAACCTAATGGAAACACTTTAGGTTAACTTCCCACATGATTCTGAGATGTCTGAAAGTTGTTTCATACCTGTGCACATAAAGACAAAAAAGTTGTTTTCTCAGTGCATGCAAAGCTTTGACAATACAAATAGTATACATTTCATTTTTACACCAAAGCACTTACTGCAAACCTAATGGAAACACTTTAGGTTAACTTCTCACATGATTATGAGTAGTTTGAAAGTTGTTTCATGGCTGTACACATCAACACAAAACAGTTGCTATCTCAGTGCATGCAATGCTTAGAGAATACAAATAGTATACATTTCAATTTTACACCAAAGTCCTTACTGCAAACCTAATGGAAACAACTTAGATTAACTTCCCACATGATTCTGAGATGTCTGAAAGTTGTTTCATACCTGTGCACATCAAGACAAAAAAGTTGTTTTCTCAGTGCATGCAATGCTTTTACAATACATATAGAATACATTTCAATTTTACACCAAAGCACTTACTGCAAACCTAATGGAAACACCTTAGGTTAACTTTCCACATGATTATGAGTAGTTTGAAAGTTGTTTCATGGCTGTACACATCAACACAAAAAAGTTGTTATCTCAGTGAATAGAATGCTTTGACATAAAAGTAGTATACATTTCAATTGTACTCAAAAGTCCTGACTGCAAACCTAATGGAAACACCTTAGGTTAACTTCCCACATGAGTATGACTAGGTTTAAAGTTGTTTCATGCCTCAGTTCATCAAGACAAAAAAGTTTATTTCTCAGTGCTACTATGCTCTGACATTAAGGTAGTATACATCTCAATTTTACTCCAAAGTACTTACTGCAATCAAATGGAAACACCTTAGGTTAACTTTCCACATGATTATGAGTAGTTTGAAAGTTGTTTCATGGCTGTACACATCAACACAAAAAAGTTGTTAACTCAGTGCTTGCAATGCTTAGACAATACAAATAGTATACATTTCAATTTTACACCAAAGCACTTACTGCAAAACTAATGGAAACACTTTAGGTTAACTTCCCACATCATTCTGAGATGTCTGAAAGTTGTTTCATACCTGTGCACATAAAGACAAAAAAGTTGATTTCACAGTGAATAGAATGCTTTGACATAAAGTAGTATACATTTCAATTGTACTCAAAAGTCCTGACTGCAAACCTAATGGAAACACCTTAGGTTAACTTTCCACATGAGCATTACCAGGTTTAAAGTAGTTTCATGCCTCAGTTCATCAAGACAAAAAAGTTTCTTTCTCAGTGCTACTATGCTCTGACATTAAGGTAGTATACATCTCAATTTTACTCCAAAGTACTTACTGCAAACAAATGGAAACACCTAAGGTTAACTTCCCACATGATTATTAGTAGTTTGAAAGTTGTTTCCTGGCTGTACACATCAACACAAAAAAGTTGTTATCTCAGTGCATGCAATGCTTAGTCAATACAATTAGTATACATTTCAATTTTACAGCAAAGCACTTACTGCAAATCTAATGGAAACACTTTAGATTAACTTCCCACATGATTCTGAGATGTCTGAAAGTTGATTCATACGTGTGCACATCAAGACAAAAAAGTTGTTTTCTCAGTGCATGCAAAGCTTTGACAATACCAATAGTATACATTTCAATTTTACACTAAAGTAGTTACTGCAAACCTAATGGAAACACCTTAGGTTAACTTTCCACATCATTATGAGTAGTTTGAAAGTTGTTTCATGGCTGTACACATCAACACAAAAAAGTTGTTATCTCAGTGCATGCAATGCTTAGACAATACAAATAGCATACATTTCAATTTTCCACCAAAGCACTTACTGCAAACCTAATGGAAACACTTTAGGTTAACTTCCCACATGATTCTGAGATGTCTGAAAGTTGTTTTTTACCTGTGCACATAAAGACAAAAATGTTGATTTCACAGTGAATAGAATGCTTTGACATAAAAGTAGTATACATTTCAATTGTACTCAAAAGTCCTGACTGCAAACCTAATGGATACAGCTTAGGTTAACTTTCCACATGATTATGAGTAGTTCGAAAGCTGTTTCATGGCTGTTACACATCAACACAAAAAAGTTGTTATCTCAGTGCATGCAATGCTTAGTCAATACAATTAGTATACATTTCAATTTTACAGCAAAGCACTTACTGCAAACCTAATGGAAACACTTTAGGTTAACTTCCCACATGATTCTGAGATGTCTGAAAGTTGTTTCATACCTGTGCACATAAAGACAAAAAAGTTGTTTTCTCAGTGCATGCAAAGCTTTGACAATACAAATAGTATACATTTCATTTTTAAACCAAAGCACTTACTGCAAACCTAATGGAAACACCTTAGGTTAACTTTCCACATGATTATGAGTAGTTTGAAAGTTGTTTCATGGCTGTACTCATCAACACAAAAAAGTTGTTATCTCAGTGCATGCAAAGCTTTGACAATACCAATAGTATACATTTCAGTTTTACACCAAAGCTCTTACTGCAAACCTAATGGAAACACCTTAGGTTAACTTTCCACATGATTATGAGTAGTTTGAAAGTTGTTTCATGGCTGTAGACATCAACACAAAAAAGTTGTTATCTCAGTGCATGCAATGCTTAGACAATACAAATAGCATACATTTCAATTTTCCACCAAAGCACTTACTGCAAACCTAATGGAAACACTTTAGGTTAACTTCCCACATGATTCTGAGATGTCTGAAAGTTGTTTCATACTTGTGCACATAAAGACAAAAAAGTTGATTTCACAGTGAATAGAATGCTTTGACATAAAAGTAGTATACATTTCAATTGTACTCAAAAGTCCTGACTGCAAACCTAATGGATACAGCTTAGGTTAACTTTCCACATGATTATGAGTAGTTCGAAAGCTGTTCCATGGCTGTACACATCAACACAAAAAAGTTTTTATCTCAGTGCATGCAATGCTTAGTCAATACAATTAGTATACATTTCAATTTTACAGCAAAGCACTTACTGCAAACCTAATGGAAACACTTTAGGTTAACTTCCCACATGATTCTGAGATGTCTGAAAGTTGTTTCATACCTATGCACATAAAGACAAAAAAGTTGATTTCACAGTGAATAGAATGCTTTGACATAAAAGTAGTATACATTTCAATTGTACTCAAAAGTCCTGACTGCAAACCTAATGGAAACACCTTAGGTTAACTTTCCACATGAGTATGACCAGGTTTAAAGTTGTTTCATGCCTCAGTTCATCAAGACAAAAAAGTTTCTTTCTGAGTGCTACTATGCTCTGACATTAAGGTAGTATACATCTCAATTTTACTCCAAAGTACTTACTGCAAACAAATGGAAACACCTAAGGTTAACTTCCCACATGATTATTAGTAGTTTGAAAGTTGTTTCCTGGCTGTACACATCAACACAAAAAAGTTGTTATCTCAGTGCATGCAATGCTTAGACAATACAAATAGTATACATTTCAATTTTACACCAAAGCACTTACTGCAAATCTAATGGAAACACTTTAGATTAACTTCCCACATGATTCTGAGATGTCTGAAAGTTGATTCATACGTGTGCACATCAAGACAAAAAAGTTGTTTTCTCAGTGCATGCAAAGCTTTGACAATACCAATAGTATACATTTCAATTTTACACCAAAGCACTTACTGCAAACCTAATGGAAACACCTTAGGTTAACTTTCCACATCATTATGAGTAGTTTGAAAGTTGTTTCATGGCTGTAGACATCAACACAAAAAAGTTGTTATCTCAGTGCATGCAATGCTTAGACAATACAAATAGCATACATTTCAATTTTCCACCAAAGCACTTACTGCAAACCTAATGGAAACACTTTAGGTTAACTTCCCACATGATTCTGAGATGTCTGAAAGTTGTTTTTTACCTGTGCACATAAAGACAAAAATGTTGATTTCATAGTGAATAGAATGCTTTGACATAAAAGTAGTATACATTTCAATTGTACTCAAAAGTCCTGACTGCAAACCTAATGGATACAGTTTAGGTTAACTTTCCACATGATTATGAGTAGTTTGAAAGCTGTTTCATGGCTGTATACATCAACACAAAAAAGTTGTTATCTCAGGGCATGCAATGCTTAGACAATACAATTAGTATAAATTTCAATTTTACAACAAAGCACTTACTGCAAACCTAATGGAAACACTTTAGGTTAACTTCCCACATGATTCTGAGATGTCTGAAAGTTGTTTCATACCTGTGCACATAAAGACAAAAAAGTTGTTTTCTCAGTGCATGCAAAGCTTTGACAATACAAATAGTATACATTTCATTTTTACAGCAAAGCACTTACTGCAAACCTAATGGAAACACTTTAGGTTAACTTCTCACATGATTATGAGTAGTTTGAAAGTTGTTTCATGGCTGTACACATCAACACCAAACAGTTGCTATCTCAGTGCATGCAATGCTTAGAGAATACAAATAGTATACATTTCAATTTTACACCAAAGTCCTTACTGCAAACCTAATGGAAACAACTTAGATTAACTTCCCACATGATTCTGAGATGTCTGAAAGTTGTTTCATACCTGTGCACATCAAGACAAAAAAGTTGTTTTCTCAGTGCATGCAATGCTTTTACAATACATATAGAATACATTTCAATTTTACACCAAAGCACTTACTGCAAACCTAATGGAAACACCTTAGGTTAACTTTCCACATGATTCTGAGATGTCTGAAAGTTGTTTCATACCTGTGCACATAAAGACAAAAAAGTTGTTTTCTCAGTGCATGCAAAGCTTTGACAATACAAATAGTATAAATTTCATTTTTACACCAAAGCACTTACTGCAAACCTAATGGAAACACCTTAGGTTAACTTTCCACATGATTATGAGTAGTTTGAAAGTTGTTTCATGGCTGTACACATCAACACAAAAAAGTTGTTATCTCAGTGAATAGAATGCTTTGACATAAAAGTAGTATACATTTCAATTGTACTCAAAAGTCCTGACTGCAAACCTAATGGAAACACCTTAGGTTAATTTTCCACATGAGTATGACCAGGTTTAAAGTTGTTTCATGCCTCAGTTCATCAAGACAAAAAAGTTTCTTTCTCAGTGCTACTATGCTCTGACATTAAGGTAGTATACATCTCAATTTTACTCCAAAGTACTTACTGCAAACAAATGGAAACACCTTAGGTTAACTTCCCACATGATTATTAGTAGTTTGAAAATTGTTTCCTGGCTGTACACATCAACACAAAAAAGTTGTTATCTCAGTGCATGTAATGCTTAGACAATACAAATAGTATACATTTCAATTTTACACCAAAGCACTTACTGCAAAACTAATGGAAACACTTTAGGTTAACTTCCCACATGATTCTGAGATGTCTGAAAGTTCTTTCATACCTGTGCACATAGAGACAAAAAAGTTGATTTCACAGTGAATAGAATGCTTTGACATAAAAGTAGTATACATTTCAATTGTACTCAAAAGTCCTGACTGCAAACCTAATGGAAACACCTTAGGTTAACTTTCCACATGAGTATTACCAGGTTTAAAGTAGTTTCATGCCTCAGTTCATCAAGACAAAAAAGTTTCTTTCTCAGTGCTACTATGCTCTGACATTAAGGTAGTATACATCTCAATTTTACTCCAAAGTACTTACTGCAATCAAATGGAAACACCTTAGGTTAACTTTCCACATGATTATGAGTAGTTTGAAAGTTGTTTCATGGCTGTACACATCAACACAAAAAAGTTGTTAACTCAGTGCTTGCAATGCTTAGACAATACAAATAGTATACATTTCAATTTTACACCAAAGCACTTACTGCAAAACTAATGGAAACACTTTAGGTTAACTTCCCACATCATTCTGAGATGTCTGAAAGTTGTTTCATACCTGTGCACATAAAGACAAAAAAGTTGATTTCACAGTGAATAGAATGCTTTGACATAAAGTAGTATACATTTCAATTGTACTCAAAAGTCCTGACTGCAAACCTAATGGAAACACCTTAGGTTAACTTTCCACATGAGCATTACCAGGTTTAAAGTAGTTTCATGCCTCAGTTCATCAAGACAAAAAAGTTTCTTTCTCAGTGCTACTATGCTCTGACATTAAGGTAGTATACATCTCAATTTTACTCCAAAGTACTTACTGCAAACAAATGGAAACACCTAAGGTTAACTTCCCACATGATTATTAGTAGTTTGAAAGTTGTTTCCTGGCTGTACACATCAACACAAAAAAGTTGTTATCTCAGTGCATGCAATGCTTAGTCAATACAATTAGTATACATTTCAATTTTACAGCAAAGCACTTACTGCAAATCTAATGGAAACACTTTAGATTAACTTCCCACATGATTCTGAGATGTCTGAAAGTTGATTCATACGTGTGCACATCAAGACAAAAAAGTTGTTTTCTCAGTGCATGCAAAGCTTTGACAATACCAATAGTATACATTTCAATTTTACACTAAAGTAGTTACTGCAAACCTAATGGAAACACCTTAGGTTAACTTTCCACATCATTATGAGTAGTTTGAAAGTTGTTTCATGGCTGTACACATCAACACAAAAAAGTTGTTATCTCAGTGCATGCAATGCTTAGACAATACAAATAGCATACATTTCAATTTTCCACCAAAGCACTTACTGCAAACCTAATGGAAACACTTTAGGTTAACTTCCCACATGATTCTGAGATGTCTGAAAGTTGTTTTTTACCTGTGCACATAAAGACAAAAATGTTGATTTCACAGTGAATAGAATGCTTTGACATAAAAGTAGTATACATTTCAATTGTACTCAAAAGTCCTGACTGCAAACCTAATGGATACAGCTTAGGTTAACTTTCCACATGATTATGAGTAGTTCGAAAGCTGTTTCATGGCTGTTACACATCAACACAAAAAAGTTGTTATCTCAGTGCATGCAATGCTTAGTCAATACAATTAGTATACATTTCAATTTTACAGCAAAGCACTTACTGCAAACCTAATGGAAACACTTTAGGTTAACTTCCCACATGATTCTGAGATGTCTGAAAGTTGTTTCATACCTGTGCACATAAAGACAAAAAAGTTGTTTTCTCAGTGCATGCAAAGCTTTGACAATACAAATAGTATACATTTCATTTTTAAACCAAAGCACTTACTGCAAACCTAATGGAAACACCTTAGGTTAACTTTCCACATGATTATGAGTAGTTTGAAAGTTGTTTCATGGCTGTACTCATCAACACAAAAAAGTTGTTATCTCAGTGCATGCAAAGCTTTGACAATACCAATAGTATACATTTCAGTTTTACACCAAAGCTCTTACTGCAAACCTAATGGAAACACCTTAGGTTAACTTTCCACATGATTATGAGTAGTTTGAAAGTTGTTTCATGGCTGTAGACATCAACACAAAAAAGTTGTTATCTCAGTGCATGCAATGCTTAGACAATACAAATAGCATACATTTCAATTTTCCACCAAAGCACTTACTGCAAACCTAATGGAAACACTTTAGGTTAACTTCCCACATGATTCTGAGATGTCTGAAAGTTGTTTCATACTTGTGCACATAAAGACAAAAAAGTTGATTTCACAGTGAATAGAATGCTTTGACATAAAAGTAGTATACATTTCAATTGTACTCAAAAGTCCTGACTGCAAACCTAATGGATACAGCTTAGGTTAACTTTCCACATGATTATGAGTAGTTCGAAAGCTGTTCCATGGCTGTACACATCAACACAAAAAAGTTTTTATCTCAGTGCATGCAATGCTTAGTCAATACAATTAGTATACATTTCAATTTTACAGCAAAGCACTTACTGCAAACCTAATGGAAACACTTTAGGTTAACTTCCCACATGATTCTGAGATGTCTGAAAGTTGTTTCATACCTATGCACATAAAGACAAAAAAGTTGATTTCACAGTGAATAGAATGCTTTGACATAAAAGTAGTATACATTTCAATTGTACTCAAAAGTCCTGACTGCAAACCTAATGGAAACACCTTAGGTTAACTTTCCACATGAGTATGACCAGGTTTAAAGTTGTTTCATGCCTCAGTTCATCAAGACAAAAAAGTTTCTTTCTGAGTGCTACTATGCTCTGACATTAAGGTAGTATACATCTCAATTTTACTCCAAAGTACTTACTGCAAACAAATGGAAACACCTAAGGTTAACTTCCCACATGATTATTAGTAGTTTGAAAGTTGTTTCCTGGCTGTACACATCAACACAAAAAAGTTGTTATCTCAGTGCATGCAATGCTTAGACAATACAAATAGTATACATTTCAATTTTACACCAAAGCACTTACTGCAAATCTAATGGAAACACTTTAGATTAACTTCCCACATGATTCTGAGATGTCTGAAAGTTGATTCATACGTGTGCACATCAAGACAAAAAAGTTGTTTTCTCAGTGCATGCAAAGCTTTGACAATACCAATAGTATACATTTCAATTTTACACCAAAGCACTTACTGCAAACCTAATGGAAACACCTTAGGTTAACTTTCCACATCATTATGAGTAGTTTGAAAGTTGTTTCATGGCTGTAGACATCAACACAAAAAAGTTGTTATCTCAGTGCATGCAATGCTTAGACAATACAAATAGCATACATTTCAATTTTCCACCAAAGCACTTACTGCAAACCTAATGGAAACACTTTAGGTTAACTTCCCACATGATTCTGAGATGTCTGAAAGTTGTTTTTTACCTGTGCACATAAAGACAAAAATGTTGATTTCATAGTGAATAGAATGCTTTGACATAAAAGTAGTATACATTTCAATTGTACTCAAAAGTCCTGACTGCAAACCTAATGGATACAGCTTAGGTTAACTTTCCACATGATTATGAGTAGTTTGAAAGCTGTTTCATGGCTGTATACATCAACACAAAAAAGTTGTTATCTCAGGGCATGCAATGCTTAGACAATACAATTAGTATAAATTTCAATTTTACAACAAAGAACTTACTGCAAACCTAATGGAAACACTTTAGGTTAACTTCCCACATGATTCTGAGATGTCTGAAAGTTGTTTCATACCTGTGCACATAAAGACAAAAAAGTTGTTTTCTCAGTGCATGCAAAGCTTTGACAATACAAATAGTATACATTTCATTTTTACAGCAAAGCACTTACTGCAAACCTAATGGAAACACTTTAGGTTAACTTCTCACATGATTATGAGTAGTTTGAAAGTTGTTTCATGGCTGTACACATCAACACCAAACAGTTGCTATCTCAGTGCATGCAATGCTTAGAGAATACAAATAGTATACATTTCAATTTTACACCAAAGTCCTTACTGCAAACCTAATGGAAACAACTTAGATTAACTTCCCACATGATTCTGAGATGTCTGAAAGTTGTTTCATACCTGTGCACATCAAGACAAAAAAGTTGTTTTCTCAGTGCATGCAATGCTTTTACAATACATATAGAATACATTTCAATTTTACACCAAAGCACTTACTGCAAACCTAATGGAAACACCTTAGGTTAACTTTCCACATGATTCTGAGATGTCTGAAAGTTGTTTCATACCTGTGCACATAAAGACAAAAAAGTTGTTTTCTCAGTGCATGCAAAGCTTTGACAATACAAATAGTATAAATTTCATTTTTACACCAAAGCACTTACTGCAAACCTAATGGAAACACCTTAGGTTAACTTTCCACATGATTATGAGTAGTTTGAAAGTTGTTTCATGGCTGTACACATCAACACAAAAAAGTTGTTATCTCAGTGAATAGAATGCTTTGACATAAAAGTAGTATACATTTCAATTGTACTCAAAAGTCCTGACTGCAAACCTAATGGAAACACCTTAGGTTAATTTTCCACATGAGTATGACCAGGTTTAAAGTTGTTTCATGCCTCAGTTCATCAAGACAAAAAAGTTTCTTTCTCAGTGCTACTATGCTCTGACATTAAGGTAGTATACATCTCAATTTTACTCCAAAGTACTTACTGCAAACAAATGGAAACACCTTAGGTTAACTTCCCACATGATTATTAGTAGTTTGAAAATTGTTTCCTGGCTGTACACATCAACACAAAAAAGTTGTTATCTCAGTGCATGTAATGCTTAGACAATACAAATAGTATACATTTCAATTTTACACCAAAGCACTTACTGCAAAACTAATGGAAACACTTTAGGTTAACTTCCCACATGATTCTGAGATGTCTGAAAGTTCTTTCATACCTGTGCACATAGAGACAAAAAAGTTGATTTCACAGTGAATAGAATGCTTTGACATAAAAGTAGTATACATTTCAATTGTACTCAAAAGTCCTGACTGCAAACCTAATGGAAACACCTTAGGTTAACTTTCCACATGAGTATTACCAGGTTTAAAGTAGTTTCATGCCTCAGTTCATCAAGACAAAAAAGTTTCTTTCTCAGTGCTACTATGCTCTGACATTAAGGTAGTATACATCTCAATTTTACTCCAAAGTACTTACTGCAAACAAATGGAAACACCTAAGGTTAACTTCCCACATGATTATTAGTAGTTTGAAAGTTGTTTCCTGGCTGTACACATCAACACAAAAAAGTTGTTATCTCAGTGCATGCAATGCTTAGTCAATACAATTAGTATACATTTCAATTTTACAGCAAAGCACTTACTGCAAACCTAATGGAAACACTTTAGGTTAACTTCCCACATGATTCTGAGATGTCTGAAAGTTGTTTCATACCTGTGCACATAAAGACAAAAAAGTTGATTTCACAGTGAATAGAATGCTTTGACATAAAAGTAGTATACATTTCAATTGTACTCAAAAGTCCTGACTGCAAACCTAATGGAAACACCTTAGGTTAACTTTCCACATGATTATGAGTAGTTTGAAAGTTGTTTCATGGCTGTACACATCAACACAAAAAAGTTGTTAACTCAGTGCATGCAATGCTTAGACAATAGAAATAGTATACATTTCAATTTTACACCAAAGCACTTACTGCAAATCTAATGGAAACACTTTAGATTAACTTCTCACATGATTCTGAGATGTCTGAAAGTTGATTCATACCTGTACACATCAAGACAAAAAAGTTGTTTTCTCAGTGCATGCAAAGCTTTGACAATACCAATAGTATACATTTCAATTTTACACCAAAGCACTTACTGCAAACCTAATGGAAACACCTTAGGTTAACTTTCCACATCATTATGAGTAGTTTGAAAGTTGTTTCATGGCTGTACACATCAACACAAAAAAGTTGTTATCTCAGTGCATGCAAAGCTTAGACAATACAAATAGCATACATTTCAATTTTCCACCAAAGCACTTACTGCAAACCTAATTGAAACACTTTAGGTTAACTTCCCACATGATTCTGAGATGTCTGAAAGTTGTTTTTTACCTGTGCACATAAAGACAAAAATGTTGATTTCACAGTGAATAGAATGCTTTGACATAAAAGTAGTATACATTTCAATTGTACTCAAAAGTCCTGACTGCAAACCTAATGGATTCAGCTTAGGTTAACTTTCCACATGATTATGAGTAGTTCGAAAGCTGTTTCATGGCTGTACACATCAACACAAAAAAGTTGTTATCTCAGTGCATGCAATGCTTAGTCAATAGAATTAGTATACATTTCAATTTTACAACAAAGCACTTACTGCAAACCTAATGGAAACACTTTAGGTTAACTTCCCACATGATTCTGAGATGTCTGAAAGTTGTTTCATACCTGTGCACATAAAGACAAAAAAGTTGTTTTCTCAGTGCATGCAAAGCTTTGACAATACAAATAGTATACATTTCATTTTTACACCAAAGCACTTACTGCAAACCTAATGGAAACACTTTAGGTTAACTTCTCACATGATTATGAGTAGTTTGAAAGTTGTTTCATGGCTGTACACATCAACACAAAACAGTTGCTATCTCAGTGCATGCAATGCTTAGAGAATACAAATAGTATACATTTCAATTTTACACCAAAGTCCTTACTGCAAACCTAATGGAAACAACTTAGATTAACTTCCCACATGATTCTGAGATGTCTGAAAGTTGTTTCATACCTGTGCACATCAAGACAAAAAAGTTGTTTTCTCAGTGCATGCAATGCTTTTACAATACATATAGAATACATTTCAATTTTACACCAAAGCACTTACTGCAAACCTAATGGAAACACCTTAGGTTAACTTTCCACATGATTCTGAGATGTCTGAAAGTTGTTTCATACCTGTGCACATAAAGACAAAAAAGTTGTTTTCTCAGTGCATGCAAAGCTTTGACAATACAAATAGTATACATTTCATTTTTACACCAAAGCACTTACTGCAAACCTAATGGAAACACCTTAGGTTAACTTTCCACATGATTATGAGTAGTTTGAAAGTTGTTTCATGGCTGTACACATCAACACAAAAAAGTTGTTAACTCAGTGCATGCAATGCTTAGACAATAGAAATAGTATACATTTCAATTTTACACCAAAGCACTTACTGCAAATCTAATGGAAACACTTTAGATTAACTTCTCACATGATTCTGAGATGTCTGAAAGTTGATTCATACCTGTACACATCAAGACAAAAAAGTTGTTTTCTCAGTGCATGCAAAGCTTTGACAATACCAATAGTATACATTTCAATTTTACACCAAAGCACTTACTGCAAACCTAATGGAAACACCTTAGGTTAACTTTCCACATCATTATGAGTAGTTTGAAAGTTGTTTCATGGCTGTACACATCAACACAAAAAAGTTGTTATCTCAGTGCATGCAAAGCTTAGACAATACAAATAGCATACATTTCAATTTTCCACCAAAGCACTTACTGCAAACCTAATTGAAACACTTTAGGTTAACTTCCCACATGATTCTGAGATGTCTGAAAGTTGTTTTTTACCTGTGCACATAAAGACAAAAATGTTGATTTCACAGTGAATAGAATGCTTTGACATAAAAGTAGTATACATTTCAATTGTACTCAAAAGTCCTGACTGCAAACCTAATGGATTCAGCTTAGGTTAACTTTCCACATGATTATGAGTAGTTCGAAAGCTGTTTCATGGCTGTACACATCAACACAAAAAAGTTGTTATCTCAGTGCATGCAATGCTTAGTCAATAGAATTAGTATACATTTCAATTTTACAACAAAGCACTTACTGCAAACCTAATGGAAACACTTTAGGTTAACTTCCCACATGATTCTGAGATGTCTGAAAGTTGTTTCATACCTGTGCACATAAAGACAAAAAAGTTGTTTTCTCAGTGCATGCAAAGCTTTGACAATACAAATAGTATACATTTCATTTTTACACCAAAGCACTTACTGCAAACCTAATGGAAACACTTTAGGTTAACTTCTCACATGATTATGAGTAGTTTGAAAGTTGTTTCATGGCTGTACACATCAACACAAAACAGTTGCTATCTCAGTGCATGCAATGCTTAGAGAATACAAATAGTATACATTTCAATTTTACACCAAAGTCCTTACTGCAAACCTAATGGAAACAACTTAGATTAACTTCCCACATGATTCTGAGATGTCTGAAAGTTGTTTCATACCTGTGCACATCAAGACAAAAAAGTTGTTTTCTCAGTGCATGCAATGCTTTTACAATACATATAGAATACATTTCAATTTTACACCAAAGCACTTACTGCAAACCTAATGGAAACACCTTAGGTTAACTTTCCACATGATTCTGAGATGTCTGAAAGTTGTTTCATACCTGTGCACATAAAGACAAAAAAGTTGTTTTCTCAGTGCATGCAAAGCTTTGACAATACAAATAGTATACATTTCATTTTTACACCAAAGCACTTACTGCAAACCTAATGGAAACACCTTAGGTTAACTTTCCACATGATTATGAGTAGTTTGAAAGTTGTTTCATGGCTGTACACATCAACACAAAAAAGTTGTTATCTCAGTGAATAGAATGCTTTGACATAAAAGTAGTATACATTTCAATTGTACTCAAAAGTCCTGACTGCAAACCTAATGGAAACACCTTAGGTTAACTTCCCACATGAGTATGACTAGGTTTAAAGTTGTTTCATGCCTCAGTTCATCAAGACAAAAAAGTTTATTTCTCAGTGCTACTATGCTCTGACATTAAGGTAGTATACATCTCAATTTTACTCCAAAGTACTTACTGCAATCAAATGGAAACACCTTAGGTTAACTTTCCACATGATTATGAGTAGTTTGAAAGTTGTTTCATGGCTGTACACATCAACACAAAAAAGTTGTTAACTCAGTGCTTGCAATGCTTAGACAATACAAATAGTATACATTTCAATTTTACACCAAAGCACTTACTGCAAAACTAATGGAAACACTTTAGGTTAACTTCCCACATCATTCTGAGATGTCTGAAAGTTGTTTCATACCTGTGCACATAAAGACAAAAAAGTTGATTTCACAGTGAATAGAATGCTTTGACATAAAGTAGTATACATTTCAATTGTACTCAAAAGTCCTGACTGCAAACCTAATGGAAACACCTTAGGTTAACTTTCCACATGAGCATTACCAGGTTTAAAGTAGTTTCATGCCTCAGTTCATCAAGACAAAAAAGTTTCTTTCTCAGTGCTACTATGCTCTGACATTAAGGTAGTATACATCTCAATTTTACTCCAAAGTACTTACTGCAAACAAATGGAAACACCTAAGGTTAACTTCCCACATGATTATTAGTAGTTTGAAAGTTGTTTCCTGGCTGTACACATCAACACAAAAAAGTTGTTATCTCAGTGCATGCAATGCTTAGTCAATACAATTAGTATACATTTCAATTTTACAGCAAAGCACTTACTGCAAATCTAATGGAAACACTTTAGATTAACTTCCCACATGATTCTGAGATGTCTGAAAGTTGATTCATACGTGTGCACATCAAGACAAAAAAGTTGTTTTCTCAGTGCATGCAAAGCTTTGACAATACCAATAGTATACATTTCAATTTTACACTAAAGTAGTTACTGCAAACCTAATGGAAACACCTTAGGTTAACTTTCCACATCATTATGAGTAGTTTGAAAGTTGTTTCATGGCTGTACACATCAACACAAAAAAGTTGTTATCTCAGTGCATGCAATGCTTAGACAATACAAATAGCATACATTTCAATTTTCCACCAAAGCACTTACTGCAAACCTAATGGAAACACTTTAGGTTAACTTCCCACATGATTCTGAGATGTCTGAAAGTTGTTTTTTACCTGTGCACATAAAGACAAAAATGTTGATTTCACAGTGAATAGAATGCTTTGACATAAAAGTAGTATACATTTCAATTGTACTCAAAAGTCCTGACTGCAAACCTAATGGATACAGCTTAGGTTAACTTTCCACATGATTATGAGTAGTTCGAAAGCTGTTTCATGGCTGTTACACATCAACACAAAAAAGTTGTTATCTCAGTGCATGCAATGCTTAGTCAATACAATTAGTATACATTTCAATTTTACAGCAAAGCACTTACTGCAAACCTAATGGAAACACTTTAGGTTAACTTCCCACATGATTCTGAGATGTCTGAAAGTTGTTTCATACCTGTGCACATAAAGACAAAAAAGTTGTTTTCTCAGTGCATGCAAAGCTTTGACAATACAAATAGTATACATTTCATTTTTAAACCAAAGCACTTACTGCAAACCTAATGGAAACACCTTAGGTTAACTTTCCACATGATTATGAGTAGTTTGAAAGTTGTTTCATGGCTGTACTCATCAACACAAAAAAGTTGTTATCTCAGTGCATGCAAAGCTTTGACAATACCAATAGTATACATTTCAGTTTTACACCAAAGCTCTTACTGCAAACCTAATGGAAACACCTTAGGTTAACTTTCCACATGATTATGAGTAGTTTGAAAGTTGTTTCATGGCTGTAGACATCAACACAAAAAAGTTGTTATCTCAGTGCATGCAATGCTTAGACAATACAAATAGCATACATTTCAATTTTCCACCAAAGCACTTACTGCAAACCTAATGGAAACACTTTAGGTTAACTTCCCACATGATTCTGAGATGTCTGAAAGTTGTTTCATACTTGTGCACATAAAGACAAAAAAGTTGATTTCACAGTGAATAGAATGCTTTGACATAAAAGTAGTATACATTTCAATTGTACTCAAAAGTCCTGACTGCAAACCTAATGGATACAGCTTAGGTTAACTTTCCACATGATTATGAGTAGTTCGAAAGCTGTTTCATGGCTGTACACATCAACACAAAAAAGTTTTTATCTCAGTGCATGCAATGCTTAGTCAATACAATTAGTATACATTTCAATTTTACAGCAAAGCACTTACTGCAAACCTAATGGAAACACTTTAGGTTAACTTCCCACATGATTCTGAGATGTCTGAAAGTTGTTTCATACCTATGCACATAAAGACAAAAAAGTTGATTTCACAGTGAATAGAATGCTTTGACATAAAAGTAGTATACATTTCAATTGTACTCAAAAGTCCTGACTGCAAACCTAATGGAAACACCTTAGGTTAACTTTCCACATGAGTATGACCAGGTTTAAAGTTGTTTCATGCCTCAGTTCATCAAGACAAAAAAGTTTCTTTCTGAGTGCTACTATGCTCTGACATTAAGGTAGTATACATCTCAATTTTACTCCAAAGTACTTACTGCAAACAAATGGAAACACCTAAGGTTAACTTCCCACATGATTATTAGTAGTTTGAAAGTTGTTTCCTGGCTGTACACATCAACACAAAAAAGTTGTTATCTCAGTGCATGCAATGCTTAGACAATACAAATAGTATACATTTCAATTTTACACCAAAGCACTTACTGCAAATCTAATGGAAACACTTTAGATTAACTTCCCACATGATTCTGAGATGTCTGAAAGTTGATTCATACGTGTGCACATCAAGACAAAAAAGTTGTTTTCTCAGTGCATGCAAAGCTTTGACAATACCAATAGTATACATTTCAATTTTACACCAAAGCACTTACTGCAAACCTAATGGAAACACCTTAGGTTAACTTTCCACATCATTATGAGTAGTTTGAAAGTTGTTTCATGGCTGTAGACATCAACACAAAAAAGTTGTTATCTCAGTGCATGCAATGCTTAGACAATACAAATAGCATACATTTCAATTTTCCACCAAAGCACTTACTGCAAACCTAATGGAAACACTTTAGGTTAACTTCCCACATGATTCTGAGATGTCTGAAAGTTGTTTTTTACCTGTGCACATAAAGACAAAAATGTTGATTTCACAGTGAATAGAATGCTTTGACATAAAAGTAGTATACATTTCAATTGTACTCAAAAGTCCTGACTGCAAACCTAATGGATACAGCTTAGGTTAACTTTCCACATGATTATGAGTAGTTTGAAAGCTGTTTCATGGCTGTATACATCAACACAAAAAAGTTGTTATCTCAGGGCATGCAATGCTTAGACAATACAATTAGTATAAATTTCAATTTTACAACAAAGCACTTACTGCAAACCTAATGGAAACACTTTAGGTTAACTTCCCACATGATTCTGAGATGTCTGAAAGTTGTTTCATACCTGTGCACATAAAGACAAAAAAGTTGTTTTCTCAGTGCATGCAAAGCTTTGACAATACAAATAGTATACATTTCATTTTTACAGCAAAGCACTTACTGCAAACCTAATGGAAACACTTTAGGTTAACTTCTCACATGATTATGAGTAGTTTGAAAGTTGTTTCATGGCTGTACACATCAACACCAAACAGTTGCTATCTCAGTGCATGCAATGCTTAGAGAATACAAATAGTATACATTTCAATTTTACACCAAAGTCCTTACTGCAAACCTAATGGAAACAACTTAGATTAACTTCCCACATGATTATGAGTAGTTTGAAAGTTGTTTCATGGCTGTACACATCAACACAAAAAAGTTGTTATCTCAGTGAATAGAATGCTTTGACATAAAAGTAGTATACATTTCAATTGTACTCAAAAGTCCTGACTGCAAACCTAATGGAAACACCTTAGGTTAATTTTCCACATGAGTATGACCAGGTTTAAAGTTGTTTCATGCCTCAGTTCATCAAGACAAAAAAGTTTCTTTCTCAGTGCTACTATGCTCTGACATTAAGGTAGTATACATCTCAATTTTACTCCAAAGTACTTACTGCAAACAAATGGAAACACCTTAGGTTAACTTCCCACATGATTATTAGTAGTTTGAAAATTGTTTCCTGGCTGTACACATCAACACAAAAAAGTTGTTATCTCAGTGCATGTAATGCTTAGACAATACAAATAGTATACATTTCAATTTTACACCAAAGCACTTACTGCAAAACTAATGGAAACACTTTAGGTTAACTTCCCACATGATTCTGAGATGTCTGAAAGTTCTTTCATACCTGTGCACATAGAGACAAAAAAGTTGATTTCACAGTGAATAGAATGCTTTGACATAAAAGTAGTATACATTTCAATTGTACTCAAAAGTCCTGACTGCAAACCTAATGGAAACACCTTAGGTTAACTTTCCACATGAGTATTACCAGGTTTAAAGTAGTTTCATGCCTCAGTTCATCAAGACAAAAAAGTTTCTTTCTCAGTGCTACTATGCTCTGACATTAAGGTAGTATACATCTCAATTTTACTCCAAAGTACTTACTGCAAACAAATGGAAACACCTAAGGTTAACTTCCCACATGATTATTAGTAGTTTGAAAGTTGTTTCCTGGCTGTACACATCAACACAAAAAAGTTGTTATCTCAGTGCATGCAATGCTTAGTCAATACAATTAGTATACATTTCAATTTTACAGCAAAGCACTTACTGCAAACCTAATGGAAACACTTTAGGTTAACTTCCCACATGATTCTGAGATGTCTGAAAGTTGTTTCATACCTGTGCACATAAAGACAAAAAAGTTGATTTCACAGTGAATAGAATGCTTTGACATAAAAGTAGTATACATTTCAATTGTACTCAAAAGTCCTGACTGCAAACCTAATGGAAACACCTTAGGTTAACTTTCCACATGATTATGAGTAGTTTGAAAGTTGTTTCATGGCTGTACACATCAACACAAAAAAGTTGTTAACTCAGTGCATGCAATGCTTAGACAATAGAAATAGTATACATTTCAATTTTACACCAAAGCACTTACTGCAAATCTAATGGAAACACTTTAGATTAACTTCTCACATGATTCTGAGATGTCTGAAAGTTGATTCATACCTGTACACATCAAGACAAAAAAGTTGTTTTCTCAGTGCATGCAAAGCTTTGACAATACCAATAGTATACATTTCAATTTTACACCAAAGCACTTACTGCAAACCTAATGGAAACACCTTAGGTTAACTTTCCACATCATTATGAGTAGTTTGAAAGTTGTTTCATGGCTGTACACATCAACACAAAAAAGTTGTTATCTCAGTGCATGCAAAGCTTAGACAATACAAATAGCATACATTTCAATTTTCCACCAAAGCACTTACTGCAAACCTAATTGAAACACTTTAGGTTAACTTCCCACATGATTCTGAGATGTCTGAAAGTTGTTTTTTACCTGTGCACATAAAGACAAAAATGTTGATTTCACAGTGAATAGAATGCTTTGACATAAAAGTAGTATACATTTCAATTGTACTCAAAAGTCCTGACTGCAAACCTAATGGATTCAGCTTAGGTTAACTTTCCACATGATTATGAGTAGTTCGAAAGCTGTTTCATGGCTGTACACATCAACACAAAAAAGTTGTTATCTCAGTGCATGCAATGCTTAGTCAATAGAATTAGTATACATTTCAATTTTACAACAAAGCACTTACTGCAAACCTAATGGAAACACTTTAGGTTAACTTCCCACATGATTCTGAGATGTCTGAAAGTTGTTTCATACCTGTGCACATAAAGACAAAAAAGTTGTTTTCTCAGTGCATGCAAAGCTTTGACAATACAAATAGTATACATTTCATTTTTACACCAAAGCACTTACTGCAAACCTAATGGAAACACTTTAGGTTAACTTCTCACATGATTATGAGTAGTTTGAAAGTTGTTTCATGGCTGTACACATCAACACAAAACAGTTGCTATCTCAGTGCATGCAATGCTTAGAGAATACAAATAGTATACATTTCAATTTTACACCAAAGTCCTTACTGCAAACCTAATGGAAACAACTTAGATTAACTTCCCACATGATTCTGAGATGTCTGAAAGTTGTTTCATACCTGTGCACATCAAGACAAAAAAGTTGTTTTCTCAGTGCATGCAATGCTTTTACAATACATATAGAATACATTTCAATTTTACACCAAAGCACTTACTGCAAACCTAATGGAAACACCTTAGGTTAACTTTCCACATGATTCTGAGATGTCTGAAAGTTGTTTCATACCTGTGCACATAAAGACAAAAAAGTTGTTTTCTCAGTGCATGCAAAGCTTTGACAATACAAATAGTATACATTTCATTTTTACACCAAAGCACTTACTGCAAACCTAATGGAAACACCTTAGGTTAACTTTCCACATGATTATGAGTAGTTTGAAAGTTGTTTCATGGCTGTACACATCAACACAAAAAAGTTGTTATCTCAGTGAATAGAATGCTTTGACATAAAAGTAGTATACATTTCAATTGTACTCAAAAGTCCTGACTGCAAACCTAATGGAAACACCTTAGGTTAACTTCCCACATGAGTATGACTAGGTTTAAAGTTGTTTCATGCCTCAGTTCATCAAGACAAAAAAGTTTATTTCTCAGTGCTACTATGCTCTGACATTAAGGTAGTATACATCTCAATTTTACTCCAAAGTACTTACTGCAATCAAATGGAAACACCTTAGGTTAACTTTCCACATGATTATGAGTAGTTTGAAAGTTGTTTCATGGCTGTACACATCAACACAAAAAAGTTGTTAACTCAGTGCTTGCAATGCTTAGACAATACAAATAGTATACATTTCAATTTTACACCAAAGCACTTACTGCAAAACTAATGGAAACACTTTAGGTTAACTTCCCACATGATTCTGAGATGTCTGAAAGTTGTTTCATACCTGTGCACATAAAGACAAAAAAGTTGATTTCACAGTGAATAGAATGCTTTGACATAAAGTAGTATACATTTCAATTGTACTCAAAAGTCCTGACTGCAAACCTAATGGAAACACCTTAGGTTAACTTTCCACATGATTATGAGTAGTTTGAAAGTTGTTTCATGGCTGTACACATCAACACAAAAAAGTTGTTAACTCAGTGCATGCAATGCTTAGACAATACAAATAGTATACATTTCAATTTTACACCAAAGCACTTACTGCAAAACTAATGGAAACACTTTAGGTTAACTTCCCACATGATTCTGAGATGTCTGAAAGTTGTTTCATACCTGTGCACATAAAGACAAAAAAGTTGATTTCACAGTGAATAGAATGCTTTGACATAAAAGTAGTATACATTTCAATTGTACTCAAAAGTCCTGACTGCAAACCTAATGGAAACACCTTAGGTTAACTTTCCACATGATTATGAGTAGTTTGAAAGTTGTTTCATGGCTGTACACATCAACACAAAAAAGTTGTTAACTCAGTGCATGCAATGCTTAGACAATAGAAATAGTATACATTTCAATTTTACACCAAAGCACTTACTGCAAATCTAATGGAAACACTTTAGATTAACTTCTCACATGATTCTGAGATGTCTGAAAGTTGATTCATACCTGTACACATCAAGACAAAAAAGTTGTTTTCTCAGTGCATGCAAAGCTTTGACAATACCAATAGTATACATTTCAATTTTACACCAAAGCACTTACTGCAAACCTAATGGAAACACCTTAGGTTAACTTTCCACATCATTATGAGTAGTTTGAAAGTTGTTTCATGGCTGTACACATCAACACAAAAAAGTTGTTATCTCAGTGCATGCAAAGCTTAGACAATACAAATAGCATACATTTCAATTTTCCACCAAAGCACTTACTGCAAACCTAATTGAAACACTTTAGGTTAACTTCCCACATGATTCTGAGATGTCTGAAAGTTGTTTTTTACCTGTGCACATAAAGACAAAAATGTTGATTTCACAGTGAATAGAATGCTTTGACATAAAAGTAGTATACATTTCAATTGTACTCAAAAGTCCTGACTGCAAACCTAATGGATTCAGCTTAGGTTAACTTTCCACATGATTATGAGTAGTTCGAAAGCTGTTTCATGGCTGTACACATCAACACAAAAAAGTTGTTATCTCAGTGCATGCAATGCTTAGTCAATAGAATTAGTATACATTTCAATTTTACAACAAAGCACTTACTGCAAACCTAATGGAAACACTTTAGGTTAACTTCCCACATGATTCTGAGATGTCTGAAAGTTGTTTCATACCTGTGCACATAAAGACAAAAAAGTTGTTTTCTCAGTGCATGCAAAGCTTTGACAATACAAATAGTATACATTTCATTTTTACACCAAAGCACTTACTGCAAACCTAATGGAAACACTTTAGGTTAACTTCTCACATGATTATGAGTAGTTTGAAAGTTGTTTCATGGCTGTACACATCAACACAAAACAGTTGCTATCTCAGTGCATGCAATGCTTAGAGAATACAAATAGTATACATTTCAATTTTACACCAAAGTCCTTACTGCAAACCTAATGGAAACAACTTAGATTAACTTCCCACATGATTCTGAGATGTCTGAAAGTTGTTTCATACCTGTGCACATCAAGACAAAAAAGTTGTTTTCTCAGTGCATGCAATGCTTTTACAATACATATAGAATACATT
The DNA here is from genome assembly GCF_030028105.1 of Mobula birostris. Lineage (NCBI taxonomy): Eukaryota > Metazoa > Chordata > Chondrichthyes > Myliobatiformes > Myliobatidae > Mobula > Mobula birostris. The sequence goes on along the minus strand of NW_027276327.1, from coordinate 10,713 downwards.
TCAATTTTACACCAAAGCACTTACTGCAAACCTAATGGAAACACCTTAGGTTAACTTTCCACATGATTCTGAGATGTCTGAAAGTTGTTTCATACCTGTGCACATAAAGACAAAAAAGTTGTTTTCTCAGTGCATGCAAAGCTTTGACAATACAAATAGTATACATTTCATTTTTACACCAAAGCACTTACTGCAAACCTAATGGAAACACCTTAGGTTAACTTTCCACATGATTATGAGTAGTTTGAAAGTTGTTTCATGGCTGTACACATCAACACAAAAAAGTTGTTATCTCAGTGAATAGAATGCTTTGACATAAAAGTAGTATACATTTCAATTGTACTCAAAAGTCCTGACTGCAAACCTAATGGAAACACCTTAGGTTAACTTCCCACATGAGTATGACTAGGTTTAAAGTTGTTTCATGCCTCAGTTCATCAAGACAAAAAAGTTTATTTCTCAGTGCTACTATGCTCTGACATTAAGGTAGTATACATCTCAATTTTACTCCAAAGTACTTACTGCAATCAAATGGAAACACCTTAGGTTAACTTTCCACATGATTATGAGTAGTTTGAAAGTTGTTTCATGGCTGTACACATCAACACAAAAAAGTTGTTAACTCAGTGCTTGCAATGCTTAGACAATACAAATAGTATACATTTCAATTTTACACCAAAGCACTTACTGCAAAACTAATGGAAACACTTTAGGTTAACTTCCCACATCATTCTGAGATGTCTGAAAGTTGTTTCATACCTGTGCACATAAAGACAAAAAAGTTGATTTCACAGTGAATAGAATGCTTTGACATAAAGTAGTATACATTTCAATTGTACTCAAAAGTCCTGACTGCAAACCTAATGGAAACACCTTAGGTTAACTTTCCACATGAGCATTACCAGGTTTAAAGTAGTTTCATGCCTCAGTTCATCAAGACAAAAAAGTTTCTTTCTCAGTGCTACTATGCTCTGACATTAAGGTAGTATACATCTCAATTTTACTCCAAAGTACTTACTGCAAACAAATGGAAACACCTAAGGTTAACTTCCCACATGATTATTAGTAGTTTGAAAGTTGTTTCCTGGCTGTACACATCAACACAAAAAAGTTGTTATCTCAGTGCATGCAATGCTTAGTCAATACAATTAGTATACATTTCAATTTTACAGCAAAGCACTTACTGCAAATCTAATGGAAACACTTTAGATTAACTTCCCACATGATTCTGAGATGTCTGAAAGTTGATTCATACGTGTGCACATCAAGACAAAAAAGTTGTTTTCTCAGTGCATGCAAAGCTTTGACAATACCAATAGTATACATTTCAATTTTACACTAAAGTAGTTACTGCAAACCTAATGGAAACACCTTAGGTTAACTTTCCACATCATTATGAGTAGTTTGAAAGTTGTTTCATGGCTGTACACATCAACACAAAAAAGTTGTTATCTCAGTGCATGCAATGCTTAGACAATACAAATAGCATACATTTCAATTTTCCACCAAAGCACTTACTGCAAACCTAATGGAAACACTTTAGGTTAACTTCCCACATGATTCTGAGATGTCTGAAAGTTGTTTTTTACCTGTGCACATAAAGACAAAAATGTTGATTTCACAGTGAATAGAATGCTTTGACATAAAAGTAGTATACATTTCAATTGTACTCAAAAGTCCTGACTGCAAACCTAATGGATACAGCTTAGGTTAACTTTCCACATGATTATGAGTAGTTCGAAAGCTGTTTCATGGCTGTTACACATCAACACAAAAAAGTTGTTATCTCAGTGCATGCAATGCTTAGTCAATACAATTAGTATACATTTCAATTTTACAGCAAAGCACTTACTGCAAACCTAATGGAAACACTTTAGGTTAACTTCCCACATGATTCTGAGATGTCTGAAAGTTGTTTCATACCTGTGCACATAAAGACAAAAAAGTTGTTTTCTCAGTGCATGCAAAGCTTTGACAATACAAATAGTATACATTTCATTTTTAAACCAAAGCACTTACTGCAAACCTAATGGAAACACCTTAGGTTAACTTTCCACATGATTATGAGTAGTTTGAAAGTTGTTTCATGGCTGTACTCATCAACACAAAAAAGTTGTTATCTCAGTGCATGCAAAGCTTTGACAATACCAATAGTATACATTTCAGTTTTACACCAAAGCTCTTACTGCAAACCTAATGGAAACACCTTAGGTTAACTTTCCACATGATTATGAGTAGTTTGAAAGTTGTTTCATGGCTGTAGACATCAACACAAAAAAGTTGTTATCTCAGTGCATGCAATGCTTAGACAATACAAATAGCATACATTTCAATTTTCCACCAAAGCACTTACTGCAAACCTAATGGAAACACTTTAGGTTAACTTCCCACATGATTCTGAGATGTCTGAAAGTTGTTTCATACTTGTGCACATAAAGACAAAAAAGTTGATTTCACAGTGAATAGAATGCTTTGACATAAAAGTAGTATACATTTCAATTGTACTCAAAAGTCCTGACTGCAAACCTAATGGATACAGCTTAGGTTAACTTTCCACATGATTATGAGTAGTTCGAAAGCTGTTTCATGGCTGTACACATCAACACAAAAAAGTTTTTATCTCAGTGCATGCAATGCTTAGTCAATACAATTAGTATACATTTCAATTTTACAGCAAAGCACTTACTGCAAACCTAATGGAAACACTTTAGGTTAACTTCCCACATGATTCTGAGATGTCTGAAAGTTGTTTCATACCTATGCACATAAAGACAAAAAAGTTGATTTCACAGTGAATAGAATGCTTTGACATAAAAGTAGTATACATTTCAATTGTACTCAAAAGTCCTGACTGCAAACCTAATGGAAACACCTTAGGTTAACTTTCCACATGAGTATGACCAGGTTTAAAGTTGTTTCATGCCTCAGTTCATCAAGACAAAAAAGTTTCTTTCTGAGTGCTACTATGCTCTGACATTAAGGTAGTATACATCTCAATTTTACTCCAAAGTACTTACTGCAAACAAATGGAAACACCTAAGGTTAACTTCCCACATGATTATTAGTAGTTTGAAAGTTGTTTCCTGGCTGTACACATCAACACAAAAAAGTTGTTATCTCAGTGCATGCAATGCTTAGACAATACAAATAGTATACATTTCAATTTTACACCAAAGCACTTACTGCAAATCTAATGGAAACACTTTAGATTAACTTCCCACATGATTCTGAGATGTCTGAAAGTTGATTCATACGTGTGCACATCAAGACAAAAAAGTTGTTTTCTCAGTGCATGCAAAGCTTTGACAATACCAATAGTATACATTTCAATTTTACACCAAAGCACTTACTGCAAACCTAATGGAAACACCTTAGGTTAACTTTCCACATCATTATGAGTAGTTTGAAAGTTGTTTCATGGCTGTAGACATCAACACAAAAAAGTTGTTATCTCAGTGCATGCAATGCTTAGACAATACAAATAGCATACATTTCAATTTTCCACCAAAGCACTTACTGCAAACCTAATGGAAACACTTTAGGTTAACTTCCCACATGATTCTGAGATGTCTGAAAGTTGTTTTTTACCTGTGCACATAAAGACAAAAATGTTGATTTCACAGTGAATAGAATGCTTTGACATAAAAGTAGTATACATTTCAATTGTACTCAAAAGTCCTGACTGCAAACCTAATGGATACAGCTTAGGTTAACTTTCCACATGATTATGAGTAGTTTGAAAGCTGTTTCATGGCTGTATACATCAACACAAAAAAGTTGTTATCTCAGGGCATGCAATGCTTAGACAATACAATTAGTATAAATTTCAATTTTACAACAAAGCACTTACTGCAAACCTAATGGAAACACTTTAGGTTAACTTCCCACATGATTCTGAGATGTCTGAAAGTTGTTTCATACCTGTGCACATAAAGACAAAAAAGTTGTTTTCTCAGTGCATGCAAAGCTTTGACAATACAAATAGTATACATTTCATTTTTACAGCAAAGCACTTACTGCAAACCTAATGGAAACACTTTAGGTTAACTTCTCACATGATTATGAGTAGTTTGAAAGTTGTTTCATGGCTGTACACATCAACACCAAACAGTTGCTATCTCAGTGCATGCAATGCTTAGAGAATACAAATAGTATACATTTCAATTTTACACCAAAGTCCTTACTGCAAACCTAATGGAAACAACTTAGATTAACTTCCCACATGATTCTGAGATGTCTGAAAGTTGTTTCATACCTGTGCACATCAAGACAAAAAAGTTGTTTTCTCAGTGCATGCAATGCTTTTACAATACATATAGAATACATTTCAATTTTACACCAAAGCACTTACTGCAAACCTAATGGAAACACCTTAGGTTAACTTTCCACATGATTCTGAGATGTCTGAAAGTTGTTTCATACCTGTGCACATAAAGACAAAAAAGTTGTTTTCTCAGTGCATGCAAAGCTTTGACAATACAAATAGTATAAATTTCATTTTTACACCAAAGCACTTACTGCAAACCTAATGGAAACACCTTAGGTTAACTTTCCACATGATTATGAGTAGTTTGAAAGTTGTTTCATGGCTGTACACATCAACACAAAAAAGTTGTTATCTCAGTGAATAGAATGCTTTGACATAAAAGTAGTATACATTTCAATTGTACTCAAAAGTCCTGACTGCAAACCTAATGGAAACACCTTAGGTTAATTTTCCACATGAGTATGACCAGGTTTAAAGTTGTTTCATGCCTCAGTTCATCAAGACAAAAAAGTTTCTTTCTCAGTGCTACTATGCTCTGACATTAAGGTAGTATACATCTCAATTTTACTCCAAAGTACTTACTGCAAACAAATGGAAACACCTTAGGTTAACTTCCCACATGATTATTAGTAGTTTGAAAATTGTTTCCTGGCTGTACACATCAACACAAAAAAGTTGTTATCTCAGTGCATGTAATGCTTAGACAATACAAATAGTATACATTTCAATTTTACACCAAAGCACTTACTGCAAAACTAATGGAAACACTTTAGGTTAACTTCCCACATGATTCTGAGATGTCTGAAAGTTCTTTCATACCTGTGCACATAGAGACAAAAAAGTTGATTTCACAGTGAATAGAATGCTTTGACATAAAAGTAGTATACATTTCAATTGTACTCAAAAGTCCTGACTGCAAACCTAATGGAAACACCTTAGGTTAACTTTCCACATGAGTATTACCAGGTTTAAAGTAGTTTCATGCCTCAGTTCATCAAGACAAAAAAGTTTCTTTCTCAGTGCTACTATGCTCTGACATTAAGGTAGTATACATCTCAATTTTACTCCAAAGTACTTACTGCAAACAAATGGAAACACCTAAGGTTAACTTCCCACATGATTATTAGTAGTTTGAAAGTTGTTTCCTGGCTGTACACATCAACACAAAAAAGTTGTTATCTCAGTGCATGCAATGCTTAGTCAATACAATTAGTATACATTTCAATTTTACAGCAAAGCACTTACTGCAAACCTAATGGAAACACTTTAGGTTAACTTCCCACATGATTCTGAGATGTCTGAAAGTTGTTTCATACCTGTGCACATAAAGACAAAAAAGTTGTTTTCTCAGTGCATGCAAAGCTTTGACAATACAAATAGTATACATTTCATTTTTACACCAAAGCACTTACTGCAAACCTAATGGAAACACCTCAGGTTAACTTTCCACATGATTATGAGTAGTTTGAAAGTTGTTTCATGGCTGTACACATCAACACAAAAAAGTTGTTATCTCAGTGAATAGAATGCTTTGACATAAAAGTAGTATACATTTCAATTGTACTCAAAAGTCCTGACTGCAAACCTAATGGAAACACCTTAGGTTAACTTTCCACATGAGTATGACTAGGTTTAAAGTTGTTTCATGCCTCAGTTCATCAAGACAAAAAAGTTTATTTCTCAGTGCTACTATGCTCTGACATTAAGGTAGTATACATCTCAATTTTACTCCAAAGTACTTACTGCAATCAAATGGAAACACCTTAGGTTAACTTCCACATGATTATGAGTAGTTTGAAAGTTGTTTCATGGCTGTACACATCAACACAAAAAAGTTGTTAACTCAGTGCATGCAATGCTTAGACAATACAAATAGTATACATTTCAATTTTACACCAAAGCACTTACTGCAAAACTAATGGAAACACTTTAGGTTAACTTCCCACATGATTCTGAGATGTCTGAAAGTTCTTTCATACCTGTGCACATAGAGACAAAAAAGTTGATTTCACAGTGAATAGAATGCTTTGACATAAAAGTAGTATACATTTCAATTGTACTCAAAAGTCCTGACTGCAAACCTAATGGAAACACCTTAGGTTAACTTTCCACATGAGTATGACCAGGTTTAAAGTAGTTTCATGCCTCAGTTCATCAAGACAAAAAAGTTTCTTTCTCAGTGCTACTATGCTCTGACATTAAGGTAGTATACATCTCAATTTTACTCCAAAGTACTTACTGCAAACAAATGGAAACACCTAAGGTTAACTTCCCACATGATTATTAGTAGTTTGAAAGTTGTTTCCTGGCTGTACACATCAACACAAAAAAGTTGTTATCTCAGTGCATGCAATGCTTAGACAATACAAATAGTATACATTTCAATTTTACACCAAAGCACTTACTGCAAATCTAATGGAAACACTTTAGATTAACTTCCCACATGATTCTGAGATGTCTCAAAGTTGATTCATACGTGTGCACATCAAGACAAAAAAGTTGTTTTGTCAGTGCATGCAAAGCTTTGACAATACAAATAGTATACATTTCATTTTTACACCAAAGCACTTACTGCAAACCTAATGGAAACACCTTAGGTTAACTTTCCACATCATTATGAGTAGTTTGAAAGTTGTTTCATGGCTGTAGACATCAACACAAAAAAGTTGTTATCTCAGTGCATGCAATGCTTAGACAATACAAATAGCATACATTTCAATTTTCCACCAAAGCACTTACTGCAAACCTAATGGAAACACTTTAGGTTAACTTCCCACATGATTCTGAGATGTCTGAAAGTTGTTTTTTACCTGTGCACATAAAGACAAAAATGTTGATTTCACAGTGAATAGAATGCTTTGACATAAAAGTAGTATACATTTCAATTGTACTCAAAAGTCCTGACTGCAAACCTAATGTATACAGCTTAAGTTAACTTTCCACATGATTATGAGTAGTTTGAAAGCTGTTTCATGGCTGTATACATCACACAAAAAAGTTGTTATCTCAGGGCATGCAATGCTTAGACAATACAATTAGTATACATTTCAATTTTACAGCAAAGCACTTACTGCAAACCTAATGGAAACACTTTAGGTTAACTTCCCACATGATTCTGAGATGTCTGAAAGTTGTTTCATACTTGTGCACATAAAGACAAAAAAGTTGATTTCACAGTGAATAGAATGCTTTGACATAAGAGTAGTATACATTTCAATTGTACTCAAAAGTCCTGACTGCAAACCTAATGGATACAGCTTAGGTTAACTTTCCACATGATTATGAGTAGTTCGAAAGCTGTTTCATGGCTGTACACATCAACACAAAAAAGTTGTTATCTCAGTGCATGCAATGCTTAGTCAATACAATTAGTATACATTTCAATTTTACAACAAAGCACTTACTGCAAACCTAATGGAAACACTTTAGGTTAACTTCCCACATGATTCTGAGATGTCTGAAAGTTGTTTCATACCTGTGCACATACAGACAAAAAAGTTGTTTTCTCAGTGCATGCAAAGCTTTGACAATACAAATAGTATACATTTCATTTTTACACCAAAGCACCTACTGCAAACCTAATGGAAACACTTTAGGTTAACTTCTCACATGATTATGAGTAGTTTGAAAGTTGTTTCATGGCTGTACACATCAACACAAAACAGTTGCTATCTCAGTGCATGCAATGCTTGGAGAATACAAATAGTATACATTTCAATTTAACACCAAAGTCCTTACTGCAAACCTAATGGAAACAACTTAGATTAACTTCCCACATGATTCTGAGATGTCTGAAAGTTGTTTCATACCTGTGCACATCAAGACAAAAAAGTTGTTTTCTCAGTGCATGCAATGCTTTTACAATACATATAGAATACATTTCAATTTTACACCAAAGCACTTACTGCAAACCTAATGGAAACACCTTAGGTTAACTTTCCACATGATTCTGAGATGTCTGAAAGTTGTTTCATACCTGTGCACATAAAGACAAAAAAGTTGTTATCTCAGTGCATGCAATGCTTAGACAATACAAATAGTATACATTTCAATTTTACACCAAAGCACTTACTGCAAATCTAATGGAAACACTTTAGATTAACTTCCCACATGATTCTGAGATGTCTGAAAGTTGATTCATACGTGTGCACATCAAGACAAAAAAGTTGTTTTCTCAGTGCATGCAAAGCTTTGACAATACCAATAGTATACATTTCAATTTTACACCAAAGCACTTACTGCAAACCTAATGGAAACACCTTAGGTTAACTTTCCACATCATTATGAGTAGTTTGAAAGTTGTTTCATGGCTGTAGACATCAACACAAAAAAGTTGTTATCTCAGTGCATGCAATGCTTAGACAATACAAATAGCATACATTTCAATTTTCCACCAAAGCACTTACTGCAAACCTAATGGAAACACTTTAGGTTAACTTCCCACATGATTCTGAGATGTCTGAAAGTTGTTTTTTACCTGTGCACATAAAGACAAAAATGTTGATTTCACAGTGAATAGAATGCTTTGACATAAAAGTAGTATACATTTCAATTGTACTCAAAAGTCCTGACTGCAAACCTAATGGATACAGCTTAGGTTAACTTTCCGCATGATTATGAGTAGTTTGAAAGCTGTTTCATGGCTGTATACATCAACACAAAAAAGTTGTTATCTCAGGGCATGCAATGCTTAGACAATACAATTAGTATACATTTCAATTTTACAGCAAAGCACTTACTGCAAACCTAATGGAAACACTTTAGGTTAACTTCCCACATGATTCTGAGATGTCTGAAAGTTGTTTCATACTTGTGCACATAAAGACAAAAAAGTTGATTTCACAGTGAATTCAATGCTTTGACATAAGAGTAGTATACATTTCAATTGTACTCAAAAGTCCTGACTGCAAACCTAATGGATACAGCTTAGGTTAACTTTCCACATGATTATGAGTAGTTCGAAAGCTGTTTCATGGCTGTACACATCAACACAAAAGAGTTGTTTTCTCAGTGCATGCAATGCTTTTACAATACATATAGAATACATTTCAATTTTACACCAAAGCACTTACTGCAAACCTAATGGAAACACCTTAGGTTAACTTTCCACATGATTATGAGTAGTTTGAAAGTTGTTTCATGGCTGTACACATCAACACAAAAAAGTTGTTATCTCAGTGAATAGAATGCTTTGACATAAAAGTAGTATACATTTCAATTGTACTCAAAAGTCCTGACTGCAAACCTAATGGAAACACCTTAGGTTAACTTTCCACATGAGTATGACTAGGTTTAAAGTTGTTTCATGCCTCAGTTCATCAAGACAAAAAAGTTTATTTCTCAGTGCTACTATGCTCTGACATTAAGGTAGTATACATCTCAATTTTACTCCAAAGTACTTACTGCAATCAAATGGAAACACCTTAGGTTAACTTTCCACATGATTATGAGTAGTTTGAAAGTTGTTTCATGGCTGTACACATCAACACAAAAAAGTTGTTAACTCAGTGCATGCAATGCTTAGACAATACAAATAGTATACATTTCAATTTTACACCAAAGCACTTACTGCAAAACTAATGGAAACACTTTAGGTTAACTTCCCACATGATTCTGAGATGTCTGAAAGTTCTTTCATACCTGTGCACATAGAGACAAAAAAGTTGATTTCACAGTGAATAGAATGCTTTGACATAAAAGTAGTATACATTTCAATTGTACTCAAAAGTCCTGACTGCAAACCTAATGGAAACACCTTAGGTTAACTTTCCACATGAGTATGACCAGGTTTAAAGTAGTTTCATGCCTCAGTTCATCAAGACAAAAAAGTTTCTTTCTCAGTGCTACTATGCTCTGACATTAAGGTAGTATACATCTCAATTTTACTCCAAAGTACTTACTGCAAACAAATGGAAACACCTAAGGTTAACTTCCCACATGATTATTAGTAGTTTGAAAGTTGTTTCCTGGCTGTACACATCAACACAAAAAAGTTGTTAACTCAGTGCATGCAATGCTTAGACAATAGAAATAGTATACATTTCAATTTTACACCAAAGCACTTACTGCAAATCTAATGGAAACACTTTAGATTAACTTCTCACATGATTCTGAGATGTCTGAAAGTTGATTCATACCTGTACACATCAAGACAAAAAAGTTGTTTTCTCAGTGCATGCAAAGCTTTGACAATACCAATAGTATACATTTCAATTTTACACCAAAGCACTTACTGCAAACCTAATGGAAACACCTTAGGTTAACTTTCCACATCATTATGAGTAGTTTGAAAGTTGTTTCATGGCTGTACACATCAACACAAAAAAGTTGTTATCTCAGTGCATGCAAAGCTTAGACAATACAAATAGCATACATTTCAATTTTCCACCAAAGCACTTACTGCAAACCTAATTGAAACACTTTAGGTTAACTTCCCACATGATTCT
>NW_027276326.1:0-41374 GCF_030028105.1 Mobula birostris | reverse complement strand
AGGCATGAAACAACTTTCAGTCATCTCAGAATCATGTGGGAAGTTAACCTAAGGTGTTTCCATTAGGTTTGCAGTAAGTACTTTGGTGTAAAATTGAAATGTATACTCTTTGTATTGTCAAAGCATTGTATGCACTGAGATAACAACTTTTTTGTCTTGATGTCTAGAGGCATGAAACAACTTTCAGTCATCTCAGAATCATGTGGGAAGTTAACCTAAGGTGTTTCCATTAGGTTTGCACTAAGTACTTTGCTGTAAAATTGAAATGTATACTATTTGTATTGCAAATCTTTGGAAGCACTGAGAAAAGAACTTTTTTGTCTTGATGTATATAGGCATGAAACAACTTTCAAACTGCTCATAATCATGTGGGAAGTTAACCAAAGGTGTTTCCATTAGGTTTGCAGTAAGTACTTTGGTTTAAAATTGAAATGCATACTCTTTGTATTGTCAAAGCATTGTATGCACTGAGATAACAACTTTTTTGTCTTGATGTCTAGAGGCATGAAACAACTTTCAGTCATCTCAGAATCATGTGGGAAGTTGAACTAGGGTGTTTCCATTAGGTTTGCACTAAGTACTTTGCAGTAAAATTCAAATGTATAATACTTTTAATGTCAAAGCACTCTATTCTCTGAGAAATCAACTTTTTTGTCTTTATGTACAGGGGCATGAAACAACTTGCAGACATTTCAGAATCATGTGGGAAGTTAACCTTAGGTGTTTCCATTAGGTTTGCAGTAAGTACTTTGGTGTAAAATTGAAATGTATACTCTTTGTATTGTCAAAGCAAGGTATGCACTGAGATAACAACTTTTTTGTCTTGATGTCTAGAGGCATGAAACAACTTTCAGTCATCTCATAATCATGAGGGAAGTTAACCAAAGGTGTTTACATTAGGTTTGCAGTCAGGACTTTTCAGTACAATTTAAGTGTATACTACTGTTACGTCAAAGCATTGTATGCACTGAGATAACAACTTTTTTGTCTTAATGTCTAAAGGCATGAAACAACTTTCAGTCATCTCAGAATCATGTGGGAAGTTAACCTAAGGTGTTTCCATTAGTTTTGCAGTAAGTTCTTTGGTGTAAAATTGAAATGTATACTATTTGTATTGTCAAAGCATTGGAAGCACTGAGAAAAGAACTTTTTTGTCTTGATGAGCAGAGGCATGAAACTACTTTCAAACTACTCATAATCATGTGGGAAGTTGAACTAGGGTGTTTCCATTAGGTTTGCACTAAGTACTTTGGTGTAAAATTCAAATCTATAGTACTTTTAATGTCAAAGCACTCTAATCTCTGAGAAATCAACTTTTTTGTCTTCTTGTACAGAGGCATGAAACAACTTGCAGACATTTCAGAATCATGTAGGAAGTTAACCTAAGGTGTTTCCATTAGGTTTGCAGTAAGTACTTTGGTGTAAAATTGAAATGTATACTCTTTGTATTGTCAAAGCATTGTATGCACTGAGATAACAACTTTTTTGTCTTGATGTCTGGAGGCATGAAACAACTTTCAGTCATCTCAGAATCATGTGGGAGGTTAACCTAAGGTGTTTCCATTAGGTTTGCACTAAGTACTTTGGTGTAAAATTGAAATGTATACTATTTGTATTGCAAAGCTTTGGAAGCACTGAGAAAAGAACTTTTTTGTCTTGATGTATATAGGCATGAAACAACTTTCAAACTGCTCATAATCATGTGGGAAGTTAACCAAAGGTGTTTCCATTAGGTTTGCAGTAAGTACTTTGGTTTAAAATTGAAATGCATACTCTTTGTATTGTCAAAGCATTGTATGCACTGAGATAACAACTTTTTTGTCTTGATGTCTAGAGGCATGAAACAACTTTCAGTCATCTCAGAAACATGTGGGAAGTTAACCTAAGGTGTTTCCATTAGGTTTGCAGTAAGTACTTTGGTGTAAAATTGAAATGTATACTCTTTGTATTGTCAAAGCATTGTATGCACTGAGAGAACAACTTTTTTGTCCTGATGTCTAGAGGCATGAAACAACTTTCAGTCATCTCAGAATCATGTGGGAAGTTAACGTAAGGTGTTTCCATTAGGTTTGCACTAAGTACTTTGGTGTAAAATTGAAGTGTATACTATTTGTACTGACAAAGCATTGTATGCACTGAGATAAGAACTTTGTTGTCTTGATGTATAGAGGCATGAAACAACTTTCAGTCATCTCATAATCATGAGGGAAGTTAACCAAAGGTGTTTCCATTAGGTTTGCAGTCAGGACTTTTCAGTACAATTTAAGTGTATACTACTGTTACGTCAAAGCATTGTATGCACTGAGATAACAACTTTTTTCTCTTAATGTCTAAAGGCATGAAACAACTTTCAGTCATCTCAGAATCATGTGGGAAGTTAACCTAAGGTGTTTCCATTAGTTTTGCAGTAAGTTCTTTGGTGTAAAATTGAAATGTATACTATTTGTATTGTCAAAGCATTGGAAGCACTGAGAAAAGAACTTTTTTGTCTTGATGAGCAGAGGCATGAAACTACTTTCAAACTACTCATAATCATGTGGGAAGTTGAACTAGGGTGTTTCCATTAGGTTTGCACTAAGTACTTTGGTGTAAAATTCAAATCTATAATACTTTTAATGTCAAAGCACTCTAATCTCTGAGAAATCAACTTTTTTGTCTTTATGTACAGAGGCATGAAACAACTTGCAGACATTTCAGAATCATGTAGGAAGTTAACCTAAGGTGTTTCCATTAGGTTTGCAGTAAGTACTTTGGTGTAAAATTGAAATGTATACTATTTGTATTGCAAAGCTTTGGAAGCTCTGAGAAAAGAACTTTTTTGTCTTGATGTATATAGGCATGAAACAACTTTCAAACTGCTCATAATCATGTGGGAAGTTAACCAAAGGTGTTTCCATTAGGTTTGCAGTAAGTACTTTGGTTTAAAATTGAAATGCATACTCTTTGTATTGTCAAAGCATTGTATGCACTGAGATAACAACTTTGTTGTCTTGATTTATAGAGGCATGAAACAACTTTCAGTCATCTCAGAATCATGTGGGAAGTTAACCTAAGGTGTTTCCATTAGGTTTGCAGTAAGTACTTTGGTGTAAAATTGAAATGTATACTCTTTGTATTGTCAAAGCATTGTATGCACTGAGATAACAACTTTTTTGTCTTGATGTCTAGAGGCATGAAACAACTTTCAGTCATTTCAGAATCATGTGGGAAGTTAACCTAAGGTGTTTCCATTAGGTTTGCACTAAGTACTTTGGTGTAAAATTCAAATGTATAATACTTTTAATGTCAAAGCACTCTATTCTCTGAGAAATCAACTTTTTTGTCTTTATGTACAGGGGCATGAAACAACTAGCAGACATTTCAGAATCATGTGGGAAGTTAACCTTAGGTGTTTCCATTAGGTTTGCAGTAAGTACTGTGGTGTAAAATTGAAATGTATACTCTTTGTATTGTCAAAGCATTGTATGCACTAAGATAACAACTTTTTTGTCTTGATGTCTAGAGGCATCAAGGAACTTTCACTCACCTCAGAATCATGTGGGAAGTTAACCTAAGGTGTTTCCATTAGGTTTGCAGTAAGTACTTTGGTGTAAAATTGAATTGTATACTATTTGTATTGACAAAGCATTGTATGCACTGAGATAAGAACTTTGTTGTCTTGATGTATAGAGGCATGAAAAAACTTTCAAACTGCTCATATTCATGAGGGAAGTTAACCAAAGGTGTTTGCATTAGGTTTGCAGTCAGGACTTTTCAGTAAAATTTAAGTGTATACTACTGTTACGTCAAAGCATTGTATGCACTGAGATAACAACTTTTTTCTCTTAATGTCTAAAGGCATGAAACAACTTTCAGTCACCTCAGAATCATGTGGGAAGTTATCCTAAGGTGTTTCCATTAGTTTTGCAGTAAGTTCTTTGGTGTAAAATTGAAATGTATACTATTTGTATTGTCAAAGCATTGGAAGCACTGAGAAAAGAACTTTTTTGTCTTGATGAGCAGAGGCATGAACCTACTTTCAAACTACTCATAATCATGTGGGAAGTTGAACTAGGGTGTTTCCATTAGGTTTGCACTAAGTACTTTGGTGTAAAATTCAAATCTATAATACTTTTAATGTCAAAGCACTCTAATCTCTGAGAAATCAACTTTTTTGTCTTTATGTACAGAGGCATGAAACAACTTTCAGTCATCTCAGAATCATGTGGGAAGTTAACCTAAGGTGTTTCCATTAGGTTTGCACTAAGTACTTTGGTGTAAAATTGAAGTGTATACTATTTGTACTGACAAAGCATTGTATGCACTGAGATAACAACTTCGTTGTCTTGATGTATAGAGGCATGAAAAAACTTTCAAACTGCTCATAATCATGAGGGAAGTTAACCAAAGGTGTTTCCATTAGGTTTGCAGTCAGGACTTTTCAGTACAATTTAAGTGTATACTACTGTTACGTCAAAGCATTGTATGCACTGAGATAACAACTTTTTTGTCTTAATGTCTAAAGGCATGAAACAACTTTCAGTCATCTCAGAATCATGTGGGAAGTTAGGCTAAGGTGTTTCCATTAGTTTTGCAGTAAGTTCTTTGGTGTAAAATTGAAATGTATACTATTTGTATTGTCAAAGCATTGGAAGCACTGAGAAAAGAACTTTTTTGTCTTGATGAGCAGAGGCATGAAACTACTTTCAAACTACTCATAATCATGTGGGAAGTTGAACTAGGGTGTTTCCATTAGGTTTGCACTAAGTACTTTGGTGTAAAATTCAAATCTATAGTACTTTTAATGTCAAAGCACTCTAATCTCTGAGAAATCAACTTTTTTGTCTTCTTGTACAGAGGCATGAAACAACTTGCAGACATTTCAGAATCATGTAGGAAGTTAACCTAAGGTGTTTCCATTAGGTTTGCAGTAAGTACTTTGGTGTAAAATTGAAATGTATACTCTTTGTATTGTCAAAGCATTGTATGCACTGAGATAACAACTTTTTTGTCTTGATGTCTGGAGGCATGAAACAACTTTCAGTCATCTCAGAATCATGTGGGAGGTTAACCTAAGGTGTTTCCATTAGGTTTGCACTAAGTACTTTGGTGTAAAATTGAAATGTATACTATTTGTATTGCAAAGCTTTGGAAGCACTGAGAAAAGAACTTTTTTGTCTTGATGTATATAGGCATGAAACAACTTTCAAACTGCTCATAATCATGTGGGAAGTTAACCAAAGGTGTTTCCATTAGGTTTGCAGTAAGTACTTTGGTTTAAAATTGAAATGCATACTCTTTGTATTGTCAAAGCATTGTATGCACTGAGATAACAACTTTTTTGTCTTGATGTCTAGAGGCATGAAACAACTTTCAGTCATCTCAGAAACATGTGGGAAGTTAACCTAAGGTGTTTCCATTAGGTTTGCAGTAAGTACTTTGGTGTAAAATTGAAATGTATACTCTTTGTATTGTCAAAGCATTGTATGCACTGAGAGAACAACTTTTTTGTCCTGATGTCTAGAGGCATGAAACAACTTTCAGTCATCTCAGAATCATGTGGGAAGTTAACGTAAGGTGTTTCCATTAGGTTTGCACTAAGTACTTTGGTGTAAAATTGAAGTGTATACTATTTGTACTGACAAAGCATTGTATGCACTGAGATAAGAACTTTGTTGTCTTGATGTATAGAGGCATGAAACAACTTTCAGTCATCTCATAATCATGAGGGAAGTTAACCAAAGGTGTTTCCATTAGGTTTGCAGTCAGGACTTTTCAGTACAATTTAAGTGTATACTACTGTTACGTCAAAGCATTGTATGCACTGAGATAACAACTTTTTTCTCTTAATGTCTAAAGGCATGAAACAACTTTCAGTCATCTCAGAATCATGTGGGAAGTTAACCTAAGGTGTTTCCATTAGTTTTGCAGTAAGTTCTTTGGTGTAAAATTGAAATGTATACTATTTGTATTGTCAAAGCATTGGAAGCACTGAGAAAAGAACTTTTTTGTCTTGATGAGCAGAGGCATGAAACTACTTTCAAACTACTCATAATCATGTGGGAAGTTGAACTAGGGTGTTTCCATTAGGTTTGCACTAAGTACTTTGGTGTAAAATTCAAATCTATAATACTTTTAATGTCAAAGCACTCTAATCTCTGAGAAATCAACTTTTTTGTCTTTATGTACAGAGGCATGAAACAACTTGCAGACATTTCAGAATCATGTAGGAAGTTAACCTAAGGTGTTTCCATTAGGTTTGCAGTAAGTACTTTGGTGTAAAATTGAAATGTATACTCTTTGTATTGTCAAAGCATTGTATGCACTGAGATAACAACTTTTTTGTCTTGATGTCTGGAGGCATGAAACAACTTTCAGTCATCTCAGAATCATGTGGGAAGTTAACCTAAGGTGTTTCCATTAGGTTTGCACTAAGTACTTTGGTGTAAAATTCAAATGTATAATACTTTTAATGTCAAAGCACTCTATTCTCTG
The DNA here is from genome assembly GCF_030028105.1 of Mobula birostris. Classification (NCBI taxonomy): domain Eukaryota; kingdom Metazoa; phylum Chordata; class Chondrichthyes; order Myliobatiformes; family Myliobatidae; genus Mobula; species Mobula birostris. Next base: position 34,900 of record NW_027276326.1, on the reverse strand, counting down.
AGAAATCAACTTTTTTGTCTTTATGTACAGGGGCATGAAACAACTTGCAGACATTTCAGAATCATGTGGGAAGTTAACCTTAGGTGTTTCCATTAGGTTTGCAGTAAGTCCTTTGGTGTAAAATTGAAATGTATACTCTTTGTATTGTCAAAGCATTGTATGCACTGAGATAACAACTTTTTTGTCTTGATGTCTAGAGGCATGAAACAACTTTCAGTCATCTCAGAATCATGTGGGAAGTTAATGTAAGGTGTTTCCATTAGGTTTGCACTAAGTACTTTGGTGTAAACTTGAAATGTATACTATTTGTATTGCAAAGCTTTGGAAGCTCTGAGAAAAGAACTTTTTTGTCTTGATGTATATAGGCATGAAACAACTTTCAAACTGCTCATAATCATGTGGGAAGTTAACCAAAGGTGTTTCCATTAGGTTTGCAGTAAGTACTTTGGTTTAAAATTGAAATGCATACTCTTTGTATTGTCAAAGCATTGTATGAACTGAGATAACAACTTTGTTGTCTTGATTTATAGAGGCATGAAACAACTTTCAGTCATCTCAGAATCATGTGGGAAGTTAACCTAAGGTGTTTCCATTAGGTTTGCAGTAAGTACTTTGGTGTAAAATTGAAATGTATACTCTTTGTATTGTCAAAGCATTGTATGCACTGAGATAACAACTTTTTTGTCTTGATGTCTGGAGGCATGAAACAACTTTCAGTCATCTCAGAATCATGTGGGAAGTTAACCTAAGGTGTTTCCATTAGGTTTGCACTAAGTACTTTGGTGTAAAATTGAAATGTATACTATTTGTATTGCAAAGCTTTGGAAGCACTGAGAAAAGAACTTTTTTGTCTTGCTGTATATAGGCATGAAACAACTTTCAAACTGCTCATAATCATGTGGGAAGTTAACCAAAGGTGTTTCCATTAGGTTTGCAGTAAGTACTTTGGTTTAAAATTGAAATGCATACTCTTTGTATTGTCAAAGCATTGTATGCACTGAGATAACAACTTTTTTGTCTTGATGTCTGGAGGCATGAAACAACTTTCAGTCATCTCAGAATCATGTGGGAAGTTAACCTAAGGTGTTTCCATTAGGTTTGCACTAAGTACTTTGGTGTAAAATTGAAGTGTATACTATTTGTACTGACAAAGCATAGTATGCACTGAGATAACAACTTTGTTGTCTTGATGTATAGAGGCATGAAAAAACTTTCAAACTCCTCAATATCATGAGGGAAGTTAAGCAAAGGTGTTTCCATTAGGTTTGCAGTCAGGACTTTTCAGTACAATTTAACTGTATACTTCTGTTACGTCAAAGCATTGTATGCACTGAGATAACAACTTTTTTGTCTTGATGTCTGGAGGCATGAAACAACTTTCAGTCATCTCAGAATCATGTGGGAAGTTAACCTAAGGTGTTTCCATTAGGTTTGCACTAAGTACTTTGGTGTAAAATTGAAATGTATACTATTTGTATTGCAAAGCTTTGGAAGCACTGAGAAAAGAACTTTTTTGTCTTGATGTATATAGGCATGAAACAACTTTCAAACTGCTCATAATCATGTGGGAAGTTAACCAAAGGTGTTTCCATTAGGTTTGCAGTAAGTACTTTGGTTTAAAATTGAAATGCATACTCTTTGTATTGTCAAAGCATTGTATGCACTGAGATAACAACTTTTTTGTCTTGATGTCTAGAGGCATGAAACAACTTTCAGTCATCTCAGAATCATGTGGGAAGTTAACCTAAGGTGTTTCCATTAGGTTTGCACTAAGTACTTTGGTGTAAAATTCAAATGTATAATACTTTTAATGTCAAAGCACTCTATTCTCTGAGAAATCAACTTTTTTGTCTTTATGTACAGGGGCATGAAACAACTTGCAGACATTTCAGAATCATGTGGGAAGTTAACCTTAGGTGTTTCCATTAGGTTTGCAGTAAGTAATTTGGTGTAAAATTGAAATGTATACTCTTTGTATTGTCAAAGCATTGTATGCACTGAGATAACAACTTTTTTGTCTTGATGTCTAGAGGCATGAAACAACTTTCAGTCATCTCATAATCATGTGGGAAGTTAACCTAAGGTGTTTCCATTAGGTTTGCACTAAGTACTTTGGTGTAAAATTGAAGTGTATACTATTTGTACTGACAAAGCATTGTATGCACTGAGATAAGAACTTTGTTGTCTTGATGTATAGAGGCATGAAAAAACTTTCAAACTGCTCATAATCATGAGGGAAGGTAACCAAAGGTGTTTCCATTAGGTTTGCAGTCAGGACTTTTCAGTACAATTTAAGTGTATACTACTGTTACGTCAAAGCATTGTATGCACTGAGATAACAACTTTTTTCTCTTAATGTCTAAAGGCATGAAACAACTTTCAGTCATCTCAGAATCATGTGGGAAGTTAACCTAAGGTGTTTCCATTAGTTTTGCAGTAAGTTCTTTGGTGTAAAATTGAAATGTATACTATTTGTATTGTCAAAGCATTGGAAGCACTGAGAAAAGAACTTTTTTGTCTTGGTGAGCAGAGGCATGAACCTACTTTCAAACTACTCATAATCATGTGGGAAGTTGAACTAGGGTGTTTCCATTAGGTTTGCACTAAGTACTTTGGTGTAAAATTCAAATCTATAATACTTTTAATGTCAAAGCACTCTAATCTCTGAGAAATCAACTTTTTTGTCTTTATGTACAGAGGCATGAAACAACTTTCAGTCATCTCAGAATCATGTGGGAAGTTAACCTAAGGTGTTTCCATTAGGTTTGCAGTAAGTACTTTGGTGTAAAATTGAAATGTATACTCTTTGTATTGTCAAAGCATTGTATGCTCTGAGATAACAACTTTTTTGTCTTGATGTCTAGAGGCATGAAACAACTTTCAGTCATCTCAGAATCATGTGGGAAGTTAACCTAAGGTGTTTCCATTAGGTTTGCACTAAGTACTTTGCTGTAAAATTGAAATGTATACTATTTGTATTGCAAATCTTTGGAAGCACTGAGAAAAGAACTTTTTTGTCTTGATGTATATAGGCATGAAACAACTTTCAAACTGCTCATAATCATGTGGGAAGTTAACCAAAGGTGTTTCCATTAGGTTTGCAGTAAGTACTTTGGTTTAAAATTGAAATGCATACTCTTTGTATTGTCAAAGCATTGTATGCACTGAGATAACAACTTTTTTGTCTTGATGTCTAGAGGCATGAAACAACTTTCAGTCATCTCAGAATCATGTGGGAAGTTGAACTAGGGTGTTTCCATTAGGTTTGCACTAAGTACTTTGGTGTAAAATTCAAATGTATAATACTTTTAATGTCAAAGCACTCTATTCTCTGAGAAATCAACTTTTTTGTCTTTATGTACAGGGGCATGAAACAACTTGCAGACATTTCAGAATCATGTGGGAAGTTAACCTTAGGTGTTTCCATTAGGTTTGCAGTAAGTACTTTGGTGTAAAATTGAAATGTATACTCTTTGTATTGTCAAAGCAAGGTATGCACTGAGATAACAACTTTTTTGTCTTGATGTCTAGAGGCATGAAACAACTTTCAGTCATCTCATAATCATGAGGGAAGTTAACCAAAGGTGTTTACATTAGGTTTGCAGTCAGGACTTTTCAGTACAATTTAAGTGTATACTACTGTTACGTCAAAGCATTGTATGCACTGAGATAACAACTTTTTTGTCTTAATGTCTAAAGGCATGAAACAACTTTCAGTCATCTCAGAATCATGTGGGAAGTTAACCTAAGGTGTTTCCATTAGTTTTGCAGTAAGTTCTTTGGTGTAAAATTGAAATGTATACTATTTGTATTGTCAAAGCATTGGAAGCACTGAGAAAAGAACTTTTTTGTCTTGATGAGCAGAGGCATGAAACTACTTTCAAACTACTCATAATCATGTGGGAAGTTGAACTAGGGTGTTTCCATTAGGTTTGCACTAAGTACTTTGCTGTAAAATTCAAATCTATACTACTTTTAATGTCAAAGCACTCTAATCTCTGAGAAATCAACTTTTTTGTCTTCTTGTACAGAGGCATGAAACAACTTGCAGACATTTCAGAATCATGTAGGAAGTTAACCTAAGGTGTTTCCATTAGGTTTGCAGTAAGTACTTTGGTGTAAAATTGAAATGTATACTCTTTGTATTGTCAAAGCATTGTATGCACTGAGATAACAACTTTTTTGTCTTGATGTCTGGAGGCATGAAACAACTTTCAGTCATCTCAGAATCATGTGGGAGGTAAACCTAAGGTGTTTCCATTAGTTTTGCAGTAAGTTCTTTGGTGTAAAATTGAAATGTATACTATTTGTATTGTCAAAGCATTGGAAGCACTGAGAAAAGAACTTTTTTGTCTTGGTGAGCAGAGGCATGAACCTACTTTCAAACTACTCATAATCATGTGGGAAGTTGAACTAGGGTGTTTCCATTAGGTTTGCACTAAGTACTTTGGTGTAAAATTCAAATCTATAATACTTTTAATGTCAAAGCACTCTAATCTCTGAGAAATCAACTTTTTTGTCTTTATGTACAGAGGCATGAAACAACTTTCAGTCATCTCAGAATCATGTGGGAAGTTAACCTAAGGTGTTTCCATTAGGTTTGCAGTAAGTACTTTGGTGTAAAATTGAAATGTATACTCTTTGTATTGTCAAAGCATTGTATGCACTGAGATAACAACTTTTTTGTCTTGATGTCTAGAGGCATGAAACAACTTTCAGTCATCTCAGAATCATGTGGGAAGTTAACCTAAGGTGTTTCCATTAGGTTTGCACTAAGTACTTTGCTGTAAAATTGAAATGTATACTATTTGTATTGCAAATCTTTGGAAGCACTGAGAAAAGAACTTTTTTGTCTTGATGTATATAGGCATGAAACAACTTTCAAACTGCTCATAATCATGTGGGAAGTTAACCAAAGGTGTTTCCATTAGGTTTGCAGTAAGTACTTTGGTTTAAAATTGAAATGCATACTCTTTGTATTGTCAAAGCATTGTATGCACTGAGATAACAACTTTTTTGTCTTGATGTCTAGAGGCATGAAACAACTTTCAGTCATCTCAGAATCATGTGGGAAGTTGAACTAGGGTGTTTCCATTAGGTTTGCACTAAGTACTTTGGTGTAAAATTCAAATGTATAATACTTTTAATGTCAAAGCACTCTATTCTCTGAGAAATCAACTTTTTTGTCTTTATGTACAGGGGCATGAAACAACTTGCAGACATTTCAGAATCATGTGGGAAGTTAACCTTAGGTGTTTCCATTAGGTTTGCAGTAAGTACTTTGGTGTAAAATTGAAATGTATACTCTTTGTATTGTCAAAGCAAGGTATGCACTGAGATAACAACTTTTTTGTCTTGATGTCTAGAGGCATGAAACAACTTTCAGTCATCTCATAATCATGAGGGAAGTTAACCAAAGGTGTTTACATTAGGTTTGCAGTCAGGACTTTTCAGTACAATTTAAGTGTATACTACTGTTACGTCAAAGCATTGTATGCACTGAGATAACAACTTTTTTGTCTTAATGTCTAAAGGCATGAAACAACTTTCAGTCATCTCAGAATCATGTGGGAAGTTAACCTAAGGTGTTTCCATTAGTTTTGCAGTAAGTTCTTTGGTGTAAAATTGAAATGTATACTATTTGTATTGTCAAAGCATTGGAAGCACTGAGAAAAGAACTTTTTTGTCTTGATGAGCAGAGGCATGAAACTACTTTCAAACTACTCATAATCATGTGGGAAGTTGAACTAGGGTGTTTCCATTAGGTTTGCACTAAGTACTTTGGTGTAAAATTCAAATCTATAGTACTTTTAATGTCAAAGCACTCTAATCTCTGAGAAATCAACTTTTTTGTCTTCTTGTACAGAGGCATGAAACAACTTGCAGACATTTCAGAATCATGTAGGAAGTTAACCTAAGGTGTTTCCATTAGGTTTGCAGTAAGTACTTTGGTGTAAAATTGAAATGTATACTCTTTGTATTGTCAAAGCATTGTATGCACTGAGATAACAACTTTTTTGTCTTGATGTCTGGAGGCATGAAACAACTTTCAGTCATCTCAGAATCATGTGGGAGGTTAACCTAAGGTGTTTCCATTAGGTTTGCACTAAGTACTTTGGTGTAAAATTGAAATGTATACTATTTGTATTGCAAAGCTTTGGAAGCACTGAGAAAAGAACTTTTTTGTCTTGATGTATATAGGCATGAAACAACTTTCAAACTGCTCATAATCATGTGGGAAGTTAACCAAAGGTGTTTCCATTAGGTTTGCAGTAAGTACTTTGGTTTAAAATTGAAATGCATACTCTTTGTATTGTCAAAGCATTGTATGCACTGAGATAACAACTTTTTTGTCTTGATGTCTAGAGGCATGAAACAACTTTCAGTCATCTCAGAAACATGTGGGAAGTTAACCTAAGGTGTTTCCATTAGGTTTGCAGTAAGTACTTTGGTGTAAAATTGAAATGTATACTCTTTGTATTGTCAAAGCATTGTATGCACTGAGAGAACAACTTTTTTGTCCTGATGTCTAGAGGCATGAAACAACTTTCAGTCATCTCAGAATCATGTGGGAAGTTAACGTAAGGTGTTTCCATTAGGTTTGCACTAAGTACTTTGGTGTAAAATTGAAGTGTATACTATTTGTACTGACAAAGCATTGTATGCACTGAGATAAGAACTTTGTTGTCTTGATGTATAGAGGCATGAAACAACTTTCAGTCATCTCATAATCATGAGGGAAGTTAACCAAAGGTGTTTCCATTAGGTTTGCAGTCAGGACTTTTCAGTACAATTTAAGTGTATACTACTGTTACGTCAAAGCATTGTATGCACTGAGATAACAACTTTTTTCTCTTAATGTCTAAAGGCATGAAACAACTTTCAGTCATCTCAGAATCATGTGGGAAGTTAACCTAAGGTGTTTCCATTAGTTTTGCAGTAAGTTCTTTGGTGTAAAATTGAAATGTATACTATTTGTATTGTCAAAGCATTGGAAGCACTGAGAAAAGAACTTTTTTGTCTTGATGAGCAGAGGCATGAAACTACTTTCAAACTACTCATAATCATGTGGGAAGTTGAACTAGGGTGTTTCCATTAGGTTTGCACTAAGTACTTTGGTGTAAAATTCAAATCTATAATACTTTTAATGTCAAAGCACTCTAATCTCTGAGAAATCAACTTTTTTGTCTTTATGTACAGAGGCATGAAACAACTTGCAGACATTTCAGAATCATGTGGGAAGTTAACGTAAGGTGTTTCCATTAGGTTTGCACTAAGTACTTTGGTGTAAACTTGAAATGTATACTATTTGTATTGCAAAGCTTTGGAAGCTCTGAGAAAAGAACTTTTTTGTCTTGATGTATATAGGCATGAAACAACTTTCAAACTGCTCATAATCATGTGGGAAGTTAACCAAAGGTGTTTCCATTAGGTTTGCAGTAAGTACTTTGGTTTAAAATTGAAATGCATACTCTTTGTATTGTCAAAGCATTGTATGCACTGAGATAACAACTTTGTTGTCTTGATTTATAGAGGCATGAAACAACTTTCAGTCATCTCAGAATCATGTGGGAAGTTAACCTAAGGTGTTTCCATTAGGTTTGCAGTAAGTACTTTGGTGTAAAATTGAAATGTATACTCTTTGTATTGTCAAAGCATTGTATGCACTGAGATAACAACTTTTTTGTCTTGATGTCTAGAGGCATGAAACAACTTTCAGTCATTTCAGAATCATGTGGGAAGTTAACCTAAGGTGTTTCCATTAGGTTTGCACTAAGTACTTTGGTGTAAAATTCAAATGTATAATACTTTTAATGTCAAAGCACTCTATTCTCTGAGAAATCAACTTTTTTGTCTTTATGTACAGGGGCATGAAACAACTAGCAGACATTTCAGAATCATGTGGGAAGTTAACCTTAGGTGTTTCCATTAGGTTTGCAGTAAGTACTGTGGTGTAAAATTGAAATGTATACTCTTTGTATTGTCAAAGCATTGTATGCACTAAGATAACAACTTTTTTGTCTTGATGTCTAGAGGCATCAAGCAACTTTCACTCACCTCAGAATCATGTGGGAAGTTAACCTAAGGTGTTTCCATTAGGTTTGCAGTAAGTACTTTGGTGTAAAATTGAATTGTATACTATTTGTATTGACAAAGCATTGTATGCACTGAGATAAGAACTTTGTTGTCTTGATGTATAGAGGCATGAAAAAACTTTCAAACTGCTCATATTCATGAGGGAAGTTAACCAAAGGTGTTTGCATTAGGTTTGCAGTCAGGACTTTTCAGTACAATTTAAGTGTATACTACTGTTACGTCAAAGCATTGTATGCACTGAGATAACAACTTTTTTCTCTTAATGTCTAAAGGCATGAAACAACTTTCAGTCACCTCAGAATCATGTGGGAAGTTATCCTAAGGTGTTTCCATTAGTTTTGCAGTAAGTTCTTTGGTGTAAAATTGAAATGTATACTATTTGTATTGTCAAAGCATTGGAAGCACTGAGAAAAGAACTTTTTTGTCTTGATGAGCAGAGGCATGAACCTACTTTCAAACTACTCATAATCATGTGGGAAGTTGAACTAGGGTGTTTCCATTAGGTTTGCACTAAGTACTTTGGTGTAAAATTCAAATCTATAATACTTTTAATGTCAAAGCACTCTAATCTCTGAGAAATCAACTTTTTTGTCTTTATGTACAGAGGCATGAAACAACTTTCAGTCATCTCAGAATCATGTGGGAAGTTAACCTAAGGTGTTTCCATTAGGTTTGCACTAAGTACTTTGGTGTAAAATTGAAGTGTATACTATTTGTACTGACAAAGCATTGTATGCACTGAGATAACAACTTCGTTGTCTTGATGTATAGAGGCATGAAAAAACTTTCAAACTGCTCATAATCATGAGGGAAGTTAACCAAAGGTGTTTCCATTAGGTTTGCAGTCAGGACTTTTCAGTACAATTTAAGTGTATACTACTGTTACGTCAAAGCATTGTATGCACTGAGATAACAACTTTTTTGTCTTAATGTCTAAAGGCATGAAACAACTTTCAGTCATCTCAGAATCATGTGGGAAGTTAGGCTAAGGTGTTTCCATTAGTTTTGCAGTAAGTTCTTTGGTGTAAAATTGAAATGTATACTATTTGTATTGTCAAAGCATTGGAAGCACTGAGAAAAGAACTTTTTTGTCTTGATGAGCAGAGGCATGAAACTACTTTCAAACTACTCATAATCATGTGGGAAGTTGAACTAGGGTGTTTCCATTAGGTTTGCACTAAGTACTTTGGTGTAAAATTCAAATCTATAGTACTTTTAATGTCAAAGCACTCTAATCTCTGAGAAATCAACTTTTTTGTCTTCTTGTACAGAGGCATGAAACAACTTGCAGACATTTCAGAATCATGTAGGAAGTTAACCTAAGGTGTTTCCATTAGGTTTGCAGTAAGTACTTTGGTGTAAAATTGAAATGTATACTCTTTGTATTGTCAAAGCATTGTATGCACTGAGATAACAACTTTTTTGTCTTGATGTCTGGAGGCATGAAACAACTTTCAGTCATCTCAGAATCATGTGGGAGGTTAACCTAAGGTGTTTCCATTAGGTTTGCACTAAGTACTTTGGTGTAAAATTGAAATGTATACTATTTGTATTGCAAAGCTTTGGAAGCACTGAGAAAAGAACTTTTTTGTCTTGATGTATATAGGCATGAAACAACTTTCAAACTGCTCATAATCATGTGGGAAGTTAACCAAAGGTGTTTCCATTAGGTTTGCAGTAAGTACTTTGGTTTAAAATTGAAATGCATACTCTTTGTATTGTCAAAGCATTGTATGCACTGAGATAACAACTTTTTTGTCTTGATGTCTAGAGGCATGAAACAACTTTCAGTCATCTCAGAAACATGTGGGAAGTTAACCTAAGGTGTTTCCATTAGGTTTGCAGTAAGTACTTTGGTGTAAAATTGAAATGTATACTCTTTGTATTGTCAAAGCATTGTATGCACTGAGAGAACAACTTTTTTGTCCTGATGTCTAGAGGCATGAAACAACTTTCAGTCATCTCAGAATCATGTGGGAAGTTAACGTAAGGTGTTTCCATTAGGTTTGCACTAAGTACTTTGGTGTAAAATTGAAGTGTATACTATTTGTACTGACAAAGCATTGTATGCACTGAGATAAGAACTTTGTTGTCTTGATGTATAGAGGCATGAAACAACTTTCAGTCATCTCATAATCATGAGGGAAGTTAACCAAAGGTGTTTCCATTAGGTTTGCAGTCAGGACTTTTCAGTACAATTTAAGTGTATACTACTGTTACGTCAAAGCATTGTATGCACTGAGATAACAACTTTTTTCTCTTAATGTCTAAAGGCATGAAACAACTTTCAGTCATCTCAGAATCATGTGGGAAGTTAACCTAAGGTGTTTCCATTAGTTTTGCAGTAAGTTCTTTGGTGTAAAATTGAAATGTATACTATTTGTATTGTCAAAGCATTGGAAGCACTGAGAAAAGAACTTTTTTGTCTTGATGAGCAGAGGCATGAAACTACTTTCAAACTACTCATAATCATGTGGGAAGTTGAACTAGGGTGTTTCCATTAGGTTTGCACTAAGTACTTTGGTGTAAAATTCAAATCTATAATACTTTTAATGTCAAAGCACTCTAATCTCTGAGAAATCAACTTTTTTGTCTTTATGTACAGGGGCATGAAACAACTTGCAGACATTTCAGAATCATGTAGGAAGTTAACCTAAGGTGTTTCCATTAGGTTTGCAGTAAGTACTTTGGTGTAAAATTGAAATGTATACTCTTTGTATTGTCAAAGCATTGTATGCACTGAGATAACAACTTTTTTGTCTTGATGTCTGGAGGCATGAAACAACTTTCAGTCATCTCAGAATCATGTGGGAAGTTAACCTAAGGTGTTTCCATTAGGTTTGCACTAAGTACTTTGGTGTAAAATTCAAATGTATAATACTTTTAATGTCAAAGCACTCTATTCTCTGAGAAATCAACTTTTTTGTCTTTATGTACAGGGGCATGAAACAACTTGCAGACATTTCAGAATCATGTAGGAAGTTAACCTAAGGTGTTTCCATTAGGTTTGCAGTAAGTACTTTGGTGTAAAATTGAAATGTATACTCTTTGTATTGTCAAAGCATTGTATGCACTGAGATAACAACTTTTTTGTCTTGATGTCTGGAGGCATGAAACAACTTTCAGTCATCTCAGAATCATGTGGGAAGTTAACCTAAGGTGTTTCCATTAGGTTTGCACTAAGTACTTTGGTGTAAAATTCAAATGTATAATACTTTTAATGTCAAAGCACTCTATTCTCTGAGAAATCAACTTTTTTGTCTTTATGTACAGGGGCATGAAACAACTTGCAGACATTTCAGAATCATGTGGGAAGTTAACCTTAGGTGTTTCCATTAGGTTTGCAGTAAGTCCTTTGGTGTAAAATTGAAATGTATACTCTTTGTATTGTCAAAGCATTGTATGCACTGAGATAACAACTTTTTTGTCTTGATGTCTAGAGGCATGAAACAACTTTCAGTCATCTCAGAATCATGTGGGAAGTTAATGTAAGGTGTTTCCATTAGGTTTGCACTAAGTACTTTGGTGTAAACTTGAAATGTATACTATTTGTATTGCAAAGCTTTGGAAGCTCTGAGAAAAGAACTTTTTTGTCTTGATGTATATAGGCATGAAACAACTTTCAAACTGCTCATAATCATGTGGGAAGTTAACCAAAGGTGTTTCCATTAGGTTTGCAGTAAGTACTTTGGTTTAAAATTGAAATGCATACTCTTTGTATTGTCAAAGCATTGTATGAACTGAGATAACAACTTTGTTGTCTTGATTTATAGAGGCATGAAACAACTTTCAGTCATCTCAGAATCATGTGGGAAGTTAACCTAAGGTGTTTCCATTAGGTTTGCAGTAAGTACTTTGGTGTAAAATTGAAATGTATACTCTTTGTATTGTCAAAGCATTGTATGCACTGAGATAACAACTTTTTTGTCTTGATGTCTGGAGGCATGAAACAACTTTCAGTCATCTCAGAATCATGTGGGAAGTTAACCTAAGGTGTTTCCATTAGGTTTGCACTAAGTACTTTGGTGTAAAATTGAAATGTATACTATTTGTATTGCAAAGCTTTGGAAGCACTGAGAAAAGAACTTTTTTGTCTTGCTGTATATAGGCATGAAACAACTTTCAAACTGCTCATAATCATGTGGGAAGTTAACCAAAGGTGTTTCCATTAGGTTTGCAGTAAGTACTTTGGTTTAAAATTGAAATGCATACTCTTTGTATTGTCAAAGCATTGTATGCACTGAGATAACAACTTTTTTGTCTTGATGTCTGGAGGCATGAAACAACTTTCAGTCATCTCAGAATCATGTGGGAAGTTAACCTAAGGTGTTTCCATTAGGTTTGCACTAAGTACTTTGGTGTAAAATTGAAGTGTATACTATTTGTACTGACAAAGCATAGTATGCACTGAGATAACAACTTTGTTGTCTTGATGTATAGAGGCATGAAAAAACTTTCAAACTCCTCAATATCATGAGGGAAGTTAAGCAAAGGTGTTTCCATTAGGTTTGCAGTCAGGACTTTTCAGTACAATTTAACTGTATACTTCTGTTACGTCAAAGCATTGTATGCACTGAGATAACAACTTTTTTGTCTTGATGTCTGGAGGCATGAAACAACTTTCAGTCATCTCAGAATCATGTGGGAAGTTAACCTAATGTGTTTCCATTAGGTTTGCACTAAGTACTTTGGTGTAAAATTGAAATGTATACTATTTGTATTGCAAAGCTTTGGAAGCACTGAGAAAAGAACTTTTTTGTCTTGATGTATATAGGCATGAAACAACTTTCAAACTGCTCATAATCATGTGGGAAGTTAACCAAAGGTGTTTCCATTAGGTTTGCAGTAAGTACTTTGGTTTAAAATTGAAATGCATACTCTTTGTATTGTCAAAGCATTGTATGCACTGAGATAACAACTTTTTTGTCTTGATGTCTAGAGGCATGAAACAACTTTCAGTCATCTCAGAATCATGTGGGAAGTTAACCTAAGGTGTTTCCATTAGGTTTGCACTAAGTACTTTGGTGTAAAATTCAAATGTATAATACTTTTAATGTCAAAGCACTCTATTCTCTGAGAAATCAACTTTTTTGTCTTTATGTACAGGGGCATGAAACAACTTGCAGACATTTCAGAATCATGTGGGAAGTTAACCTTAGGTGTTTCCATTAGGTTTGCAGTAAGTAATTTTGTGTAAAATTGAAATGTATACTCTTTGTATTGTCAAAGCATTGTATGCACTGAGATAACAACTTTTTTGTCTTGATGTCTAGAGGCATGAAACAACTTTCAGTCATCTCATAATCATGTGGGAAGTTAACCTAAGGTGTTTCCATTAGGTTTGCACTAAGTACTTTGGTGTAAAATTGAAGTGTATACTATTTGTACTGACAAAGCATTGTATGCACTGAGATAAGAACTTTGTTGTCTTGATGTATAGAGGCATGAAAAAACTTTCAAACTGCTCATAATCATGAGGGAAGGTAACCAAAGGTGTTTCCATTAGGTTTGCAGTCAGGACTTTTCAGTACAATTTAAGTGTATACTACTGTTACGTCAAAGCATTGTATGCACTGAGATAACAACTTTTTTCTCTTAATGTCTAAAGGCATGAAACAACTTTCAGTCATCTCAGAATCATGTGGGAAGTTAACCTAAGGTGTTTCCATTAGTTTTGCAGTAAGTTCTTTGGTGTAAAATTGAAATGTATACTATTTGTATTGTCAAAGCATTGGAAGCACTGAGAAAAGAACTTTTTTGTCTTGGTGAGCAGAGGCATGAACCTACTTTCAAACTACTCATAATCATGTGGGAAGTTGAACTAGGGTGTTTCCATTAGGTTTGCACTAAGTACTTTGGTGTAAAATTCAAATCTATAATACTTTTAATGTCAAAGCACTCTAATCTCTGAGAAATCAACTTTTTTGTCTTTATGTACAGAGGCATGAAACAACTTTCAGTCATCTCAGAATCATGTGGGAAGTTAACCTAAGGTGTTTCCATTAGGTTTGCAGTAAGTACTTTGGTGTAAATTTGAAATGTATACTCTTTGTATTGTCAAAGCATTGTATGCACTGAGATAACAACTTTTTTGTCTTGATGTCTAGAGGCATGAAACAACTTTCAGTCATCTCAGAATCATGTGGGAAGTTAACCTAAGGTGTTTCCATTAGGTTTGCACTAAGTACTTTGCTGTAAAATTGAAATGTATACTATTTGTATTGCAAATCTTTGGAAGCACTGAGAAAAGAACTTTTTTGTCTTGATGTATATAGGCATGAAACAACTTTCAAACTGCTCATAATCATGTGGGAAGTTAACCAAAGGTGTTTCCATTAGGTTTGCAGTAAGTACTTTGGTTTAAAATTGAAATGCATACTCTTTGTATTGTCAAAGCATTGTATGCACTGAGATAACAACTTTTTTGTCTTGATGTCTAGAGGCATGAAACAACTTTCAGTCATCTCAGAATCATGTGGGAAGTTGAACTAGGGTGTTTCCATTAGGTTTGCACTAAGTACTTTGGTGTAAAATTCAAATGTATAATACTTTTAATGTCAAAGCACTCTATTCTCTGAGAAATCAACTTTTTTGTCTTTATGTACAGGGGCATGAAACAACTTGCAGACATTTCAGAATCATGTGGGAAGTTAACCTTAGGTGTTTCCATTAGGTTTGCAGTAAGTACTTTGGTGTAAAATTGAAATGTATACTCTTTGTATTGTCAAAGCAAGGTATGCACTGAGATAACAACTTTTTTGTCTTGATGTCTAGAGGCATGAAACAACTTTCAGTCATCTCATAATCATGAGGGAAGTTAACCAAAGGTGTTTACATTAGGTTTGCAGTCAGGACTTTTCAGTACAATTTAAGTGTATACTACTGTTACGTCAAAGCATTGTATGCACTGAGATAACAACTTTTTTGTCTTAATGTCTAAAGGCATGAAACAACTTTCAGTCATCTCAGAATCATGTGGGAAGTTAACCTAAGGTGTTTCCATTAGTTTTGCAGTAAGTTCTTTGGTGTAAAATTGAAATGTATACTATTTGTATTGTCAAAGCATTGGAAGCACTGAGAAAAGAACTTTTTTGTCTTGATGAGCAGAGGCATGAAACTACTTTCAAACTACTCATAATCATGTGGGAAGTTGAACTAGGGTGTTTCCATTAGGTTTGCACTAAGTACTTTGGTGTAAAATTCAAATCTATAGTACTTTTAATGTCAAAGCACTCTAATCTCTGAGAAATCAACTTTTTTGTCTTCTTGTACAGAGGCATGAAACAACTTGCAGACATTTCAGAATCATGTAGGAAGTTAACCTAAGGTGTTTCCATTAGGTTTGCAGTAAGTACTTTGGTGTAAAATTGAAATGTATACTCTTTGTATTGTCAAAGCATTGTATGCACTGAGATAACAACTTTTTTGTCTTGATGTCTGGAGGCATGAAACAACTTTCAGTCATCTCAGAATCATGTGGGAGGTTAACATAAGGTGTTTCCATTAGGTTTGCACTAAGTACTTTGGTGTAAAATTGAAATGTATACTATTTGTATTGCAAAGCTTTGGAAGCACTGAGAAAAGAACTTTTTTGTCTTGATGTATATAGGCATGAAACAACTTTCAAACTGCTCATAATCATGTGGGAAGTTAACCAAAGGTGTTTCCATTAGGTTTGCAGTAAGTACTTTGGTTTAAAATTGAAATGCATACTCTTTGTATTGTCAAAGCATTGTATGCACTGAGATAACAACTTTTTTGTCTTGATGTCTAGAGGCATGAAACAACTTTCAGTCATCTCAGAAACATGTGGGAAGTTAACCTAAG
The DNA here is from genome assembly GCF_030028105.1 of Mobula birostris. Lineage (NCBI taxonomy): Eukaryota > Metazoa > Chordata > Chondrichthyes > Myliobatiformes > Myliobatidae > Mobula > Mobula birostris. Next base: position 18,976 of record NW_027276326.1, on the reverse strand, counting down.
GTGTTTCCATTAGGTTTGCAGTAAGTACTTTGGTGTAAAATTGAAATGTATACTCTTTGTATTGTCAAAGCATTGTATGCACTGAGAGAACAACTTTTTTGTCCTGATGTCTAGAGGCATGAAACAACTTTCAGTCATCTCAGAATCATGTGGGAAGTTAACGTAAGGTGTTTCCATTAGGTTTGCACTAAGTACTTTGGTGTAAAATTGAAGTGTATACTATTTGTACTGACAAAGCATTGTATGCACTGAGATAAGAACTTTGTTGTCTTGATGTATAGAGGCATGAAACAACTTTCAGTCATCTCATAATCATGAGGGAAGTTAACCAAAGGTGTTTCCATTAGGTTTGCAGTCAGGACTTTTCAGTACAATTTAAGTGTATACTACTGTTACGTCAAAGCATTGTATGCACTGAGATAACAACTTTTTTCTCTTAATGTCTAAAGGCATGAAACAACTTTCAGTCATCTCAGAATCATGTGGGAAGTTAACCTAAGGTGTTTCCATTAGTTTTGCAGTAAGTTCTTTGGTGTACAATTGAAATGTATACTATTTGTATTGTCAAAGCATTGGAAGCACTGAGAAAAGAACTTTTTTGTCTTGATGAGCAGAGGCATGAAACTACTTTCAAACTACTCATAATCATGTGGGAAGTTGAACTAGGGTGTTTCCATTAGGTTTGCACTAAGTACTTTGGTGTAAAATTCAAATCTATAATACTTTTAATGTCAAAGCACTCTAATCTCTGAGAAATCAACTTTTTTGTCTTTATGTACAGAGGCATGAAACAACTTGCAGACATTTCAGAATCATGTGGGAAGTTAACGTAAGGTGTTTCCATTAGGTTTCCACTAAGTACTTTGGTGTAAACTTGAAATGTATACTATTTGTATTGCAAAGCTTTGGAAGCTCTGAGAAAAGAACTTTTTTGTCTTGATGTATATAGGCATGAAACAACTTTCAAACTGCTCATAATCATGTGGGAAGTTAACCAAAGGTGTTTCCATTAGGTTTGCAGTAAGTACTTTGGTTTAAAATTGAAATGCATACTCTTTGTATTGTCAAAGCATTGTATGAACTGAGATAACAACTTTGTTGTCTTGATTTATAGAGGCATGAAACAACTTTCAGTCATCTCAGAATCATGTGGGAAGTTAACCTAAGGTGTTTCCATTAGGTTTGCAGTAAGTACTTTGGTGTAAAATTGAAATGTATACTCTTTGTATTGTCAAAGCATTGTATGCACTGAGATAACAACTTTTTTGTCTTGATGTCTGGAGGCATGAAACAACTTTCAGTCATCTCAGAATCATGTGGGAAGTTAACCTAAGGTGTTTCCATTAGGTTTGCACTAAGTACTTTGGTGTAAAATTGAAATGTATACTATTTGTATTGCAAAGCTTTGGAAGCACTGAGAAAAGAACTTTTTTGTCTTGCTGTATATAGGCATGAAACAACTTTCAAACTGCTCATAATCATGTGGGAAGTTAACCAAAGGTGTTTCCATTAGGTTTGCAGTAAGTACTTTGGTTTAAAATTGAAATGCATACTCTTTGTATTGTCAAAGCATTGTATGCACTGAGATAACAACTTTTTTGTCTTGATGTCTGGAGGCATGAAACAACTTTCAGTCATCTCAGAATCATGTGGGAAGTTAACCTAAGGTGTTTCCATTAGGTTTGCACTAAGTACTTTGGTGTAAAATTGAAGTGTATACTATTTGTACTGACAAAGCATAGTATGCACTGAGATAACAACTTTGTTGTCTTGATGTATAGAGGCATGAAAAAACTTTCAAACTCCTCAATATCATGAGGGAAGTTAAGCAAAGGTGTTTCCATTAGGTTTGCAGTCAGGACTTTTCAGTACAATTTAACTGTATACTTCTGTTACGTCAAAGCATTGTATGCACTGAGATAACAACTTTTTTGTCTTGATGTCTGGAGGCATGAAACAACTTTCAGTCATCTCAGAATCATGTGGGAAGTTAACCTAAGGTGTTTCCATTAGGTTTGCACTAAGTACTTTGGTGTAAAATTGAAATGTATACTATTTGTATTGCAAAGCTTTGGAAGCACTGAGAAAAGAACTTTTTTGTCTTGATGTATATAGGCATGAAACAACTTTCAAACTGCTCATAATCATGTGGGAAGTTAACCAAAGGTGTTTCCATTAGGTTTGCAGTAAGTACTTTGGTTTAAAATTGAAATGCATACTCTTTGTATTGTCAAAGCATTGTATGCACTGAGATAACAACTTTTTTGTCTTGATGTCTAGAGGCATGAAACAACTTTCAGTCATCTCAGAATCATGTGGGAAGTTAACCTAAGGTGTTTCCATTAGGTTTGCACTAAGTACTTTGGTGTAAAATTCAAATGTATAATACTTTTAATGTCAAAGCACTCTATTCTCTGAGAAATCAACTTTTTTGTCTTTATGTACAGGGGCATGAAACAACTTGCAGACATTTCAGAATCATGTGGGAAGTTAACCTTAGGTGTTTCCATTAGGTTTGCAGTAAGTAATTTTGTGTAAAATTGAAATGTATACTCTTTGTATTGTCAAAGCATTGTATGCACTGAGATAACAACTTTTTTGTCTTGATGTCTAGAGGCATGAAACAACTTTCAGTCATCTCATAATCATGTGGGAAGTTAACCTAAGGTGTTTCCATTAGGTTTGCACTAAGTACTTTGGTGTAAAATTGAAGTGTATACTATTTGTACTGACAAAGCATTGTATGCACTGAGATAAGAACTTTGTTGTCTTGATGTATAGAGGCATGAAAAAACTTTCAAACTGCTCATAATCATGAGGGAAGGTAACCAAAGGTGTGTCCATTAGGTTTGCAGTCAGGACTTTTCAGTACAATTTAAGTGTATACTACTGTTACGTCAAAGCATTGTAAGCACTGAGATAACAACTTTTTTCTCTTAATGTCTAAAGGCATGAAACAACTTTCAGTCATCTCAGAATCATGTGGGAAGTTAACCTAAGGTGTTTCCATTAGTTTTGCAGTAAGTTCTTTGGTGTAAAATTGAAATGTATACTATTTGTATTGTCAAAGCATTGGAAGCACTGAGAAAAGAACTTTTTTGTCTTGGTGAGCAGAGGCATGAACCTACTTTCAAACTACTCATAATCATGTGGGAAGTTGAACTAGGGTGTTTCCATTAGGTTTGCACTAAGTACTTTGGTGTAAAATTCAAATCTATAATACTTTTAATGTCAAAGCACTCTAATCTCTGAGAAATCAACTTTTTTGTCTTTATGTACAGAGGCATGAAACAACTTTCAGTCATCTCAGAATCATGTGGGAAGTTAACCTAAGGTGTTTCCATTAGGTTTGCAGTAAGTACTTTGGTGTAAAATTGAAATGTATACTCTTTGTATTGTCAAAGCATTGTATGCACTGAGATAACAACTTTTTTGTCTTGATGTCTAGAGGCATGAAACAACTTTCAGTCATCTCAGAATCATGTGGGAAGTTAACCTAAGGTGTTTCCATTAGGTTTGCACTAAGTACTTTGCTGTAAAATTGAAATGTATACTATTTGTATTGCAAATCTTTGGAAGCACTGAGAAAAGAACTTTTTTGTCTTGATGTATATAGGCATGAAACAACTTTCAAACTGCTCATAATCATGTGGGAAGTTAACCAAAGGTGTTTCCATTAGGTTTGCAGTAAGTACTTTGGTTTAAAATTGAAATGCATACTCTTTGTATTGTCAAAGCATTGTATGCACTGAGATAACAACTTTTTTGTCTTGATGTCTAGAGGCATGAAACAACTTTCAGTCATCTCAGAATCATGTGGGAAGTTGAACTAGGGTGTTTCCATTAGGTTTGCACTAAGTACTTTGCAGTAAAATTCAAATGTATAATACTTTTAATGTCAAAGCACTCTATTCTCTGAGAAATCAACTTTTTTGTCTTTATGTACAGGGGCATGAAACAACTTGCAGACATTTCAGAATCATGTGGGAAGTTAACCTTAGGTGTTTCCATTAGGTTTGCAGTAAGTACTTTGGTGTAAAATTGAAATGTATACTCTTTGTATTGTCAAAGCAAGGTATGCACTGAGATAACAACTTTTTTGTCTTGATGTCTAGAGGCATGAAACAACTTTCAGTCATCTCATAATCATGAGGGAAGTTAACCAAAGGTGTTTACATTAGGTTTGCAGTCAGGACTTTTCAGTACAATTTAAGTGTATACTACTGTTACGTCAAAGCATTGTATGCACTGAGATAACAACTTTTTTGTCTTAATGTCTAAAGGCATGAAACAACTTTCAGTCATCTCAGAATCATGTGGGAAGTTAACCTAAGGTGTTTCCATTAGTTTTGCAGTAAGTTCTTTGGTGTAAAATTGAAATGTATACTATTTGTATTGTCAAAGCATTGGAAGCACTGAGAAAAGAACTTTTTTGTCTTGATGAGCAGAGGCATGAAACTACTTTCAAACTACTCATAATCATGTGGGAAGTTGAACTAGGGTGTTTCCATTAGGTTTGCACTAAGTACTTTGGTGTAAAATTCAAATCTATAGTACTTTTAATGTCAAAGCACTCTAATCTCTGAGAAATCAACTTTTTTGTCTTCTTGTACAGAGGCATGAAACAACTTGCAGACATTTCAGAATCATGTAGGAAGTTAACCTAAGGTGTTTCCATTAGGTTTGCAGTAAGTACTTTGGTGTAAAATTGAAATGTATACTCTTTGTATTGTCAAAGCATTGTATGCACTGAGATAACAACTTTTTTGTCTTGATGTCTGGAGGCATGAAACAACTTTCAGTCATCTCAGAATCATGTGGGAGGTTAACCTAAGGTGTTTCCATTAGGTTTGCACTAAGTACTTTGGTGTAAAATTGAAATGTATACTATTTGTATTGCAAAGCTTTGGAAGCACTGAGAAAAGAACTTTTTTGTCTTGATGTATATAGGCATGAAACAACTTTCAAACTGCTCATAATCATGTGGGAAGTTAACCAAAGGTGTTTCCATTAGGTTTGCAGTAAGTACTTTGGTTTAAAATTGAAATGCATACTCTTTGTATTGTCAAAGCATTGTATGCACTGAGATAACAACTTTTTTGTCTTGATGTCTAGAGGCATGAAACAACTTTCAGTCATCTCAGAAACATGTGGGAAGTTAACCTAAGGTGTTTCCATTAGGTTTGCAGTAAGTACTTTGGTGTAAAATTGAAATGTATACTCTTTGTATTGTCAAAGCATTGTATGCACTGAGAGAACAACTTTTTTGTCCTGATGTCTAGAGGCATGAAACAACTTTCAGTCATCTCAGAATCATGTGGGAAGTTAACGTAAGGTGTTTCCATTAGGTTTGCACTAAGTACTTTGGTGTAAAATTGAAGTGTATACTATTTGTACTGACAAAGCATTGTATGCACTGAGATAAGAACTTTGTTGTCTTGATGTATAGAGGCATGAAACAACTTTCAGTCATCTCATAATCATGAGGGAAGTTAACCAAAGGTGTTTCCATTAGGTTTGCAGTCAGGACTTTTCAGTACAATTTAAGTGTATACTACTGTTACGTCAAAGCATTGTATGCACTGAGATAACAACTTTTTTCTCTTAATGTCTAAAGGCATGAAACAACTTTCAGTCATCTCAGAATCATGTGGGAAGTTAACCTAAGGTGTTTCCATTAGTTTTGCAGTAAGTTCTTTGGTGTAAAATTGAAATGTATACTATTTGTATTGTCAAAGCATTGGAAGCACTGAGAAAAGAACTTTTTTGTCTTGATGAGCAGAGGCATGAAACTACTTTCAAACTACTCATAATCATGTGGGAAGTTGAACTAGGGTGTTTCCATTAGGTTTGCACTAAGTACTTTGGTGTAAAATTCAAATCTATAATACTTTTAATGTCAAAGCACTCTAATCTCTGAGAAATCAACTTTTTTGTCTTTATGTACAGAGGCATGAAACAACTTGCAGACATTTCAGAATCATGTAGGAAGTTAACCTAAGGTGTTTCCATTAGGTTTGCAGTAAGTACTTTGGTGTAAAATTGAAATGTATACTATTTGTATTGCAAAGCTTTGGAAGCTCTGAGAAAAGAACTTTTTTGTCTTGATGTATATAGGCATGAAACAACTTTCAAACTGCTCATAATCATGTGGGAAGTTAACCAAAGGTGTTTCCATTAGGTTTGCAGTAAGTACTTTGGTTTAAAATTGAAATGCATACTCTTTGTATTGTCAAAGCATTGTATGCACTGAGATAACAACTTTGTTGTCTTGATTTATAGAGGCATGAAACAACTTTCAGTCATCTCAGAATCATGTGGGAAGTTAACCTAAGGTGTTTCCATTAGGTTTGCAGTAAGTACTTTGGTGTAAAATTGAAATGTATACTCTTTGTATTGTCAAAGCATTGTATGCACTGAGATAACAACTTTTTTGTCTTGATGTCTAGAGGCATGAAACAACTTTCAGTCATTTCAGAATCATGTGGGAAGTTAACCTAAGGTGTTTCCATTAGGTTTGCACTAAGTACTTTGGTGTAAAATTCAAATGTATAATACTTTTAATGTCAAAGCACTCTATTCTCTGAGAAATCAACTTTTTTGTCTTTATGTACAGGGGCATGAAACAACTAGCAGACATTTCAGAATCATGTGGGAAGTTAACCTTAGGTGTTTCCATTAGGTTTGCAGTAAGTACTGTGGTGTAAAATTGAAATGTATACTCTTTGTATTGTCAAAGCATTGTATGCACTAAGATAACAACTTTTTTGTCTTGATGTCTAGAGGCATCAAGGAACTTTCACTCACCTCAGAATCATGTGGGAAGTTAACCTAAGGTGTTTCCATTAGGTTTGCAGTAAGTACTTTGGTGTAAAATTGAATTGTATACTATTTGTATTGACAAAGCATTGTATGCACTGAGATAAGAACTTTGTTGTCTTGATGTATAGAGGCATGAAAAAACTTTCAAACTGCTCATATTCATGAGGGAAGTTAACCAAAGGTGTTTGCATTAGGTTTGCAGTCAGGACTTTTCAGTACAATTTAAGTGTATACTACTGTTACGTCAAAGCATTGTATGCACTGAGATAACAACTTTTTTCTCTTAATGTCTAAAGGCATGAAACAACTTTCAGTCACCTCAGAATCATGTGGGAAGTTATCCTAAGGTGTTTCCATTAGTTTTGCAGTAAGTTCTTTGGTGTAAAATTGAAATGTATACTATTTGTATTGTCAAAGCATTGGAAGCACTGAGAAAAGAACTTTTTTGTCTTGATGAGCAGAGGCATGAACCTACTTTCAAACTACTCATAATCATGTGGGAAGTTGAACTAGGGTGTTTCCATTAGGTTTGCACTAAGTACTTTGGTGTAAAATTCAAATCTATAATACTTTTAATGTCAAAGCACTCTAATCTCTGAGAAATCAACTTTTTTGTCTTTATGTACAGAGGCATGAAACAACTTTCAGTCATCTCAGAATCATGTGGGAAGTTAACCTAAGGTGTTTCCATTAGGTTTGCACTAAGTACTTTGGTGTAAAATTGAAGTGTATACTATTTGTACTGACAAAGCATTGTATGCACTGAGATAACAACTTCGTTGTCTTGATGTATAGAGGCATGAAAAAACTTTCAAACTGCTCATAATCATGAGGGAAGTTAACCAAAGGTGTTTCCATTAGGTTTGCAGTCAGGACTTTTCAGTACAATTTAAGTGTATACTACTGTTACGTCAAAGCATTGTATGCACTGAGATAACAACTTTTTTGTCTTAATGTCTAAAGGCATGAAACAACTTTCAGTCATCTCAGAATCATGTGGGAAGTTAGGCTAAGGTGTTTCCATTAGTTTTGCAGTAAGTTCTTTGGTGTAAAATTGAAATGTATACTATTTGTATTGTCAAAGCATTGGAAGCACTGAGAAAAGAACTTTTTTGTCTTGATGAGCAGAGGCATGAAACTACTTTCAAACTACTCATAATCATGTGGGAAGTTGAACTAGGGTGTTTCCATTAGGTTTGCACTAAGTACTTTGGTGTAAAATTCAAATCTATAGTACTTTTAATGTCAAAGCACTCTAATCTCTGAGAAATCAACTTTTTTGTCTTCTTGTACAGAGGCATGAAACAACTTGCAGACATTTCAGAATCATGTAGGAAGTTAACCTAAGGTGTTTCCATTAGGTTTGCAGTAAGTACTTTGGTGTAAAATTGAAATGTATACTCTTTGTATTGTCAAAGCATTGTATGCACTGAGATAACAACTTTTTTGTCTTGATGTCTGGAGGCATGAAACAACTTTCAGTCATCTCAGAATCATGTGGGAGGTTAACCTAAGGTGTTTCCATTAGGTTTGCACTAAGTACTTTGGTGTAAAATTGAAATGTATACTATTTGTATTGCAAAGCTTTGGAAGCACTGAGAAAAGAACTTTTTTGTCTTGATGTATATAGGCATGAAACAACTTTCAAACTGCTCATAATCATGTGGGAAGTTAACCAAAGGTGTTTCCATTAGGTTTGCAGTAAGTACTTTGGTTTAAAATTGAAATGCATACTCTTTGTATTGTCAAAGCATTGTATGCACTGAGATAACAACTTTTTTGTCTTGATGTCTAGAGGCATGAAACAACTTTCAGTCATCTCAGAAACATGTGGGAAGTTAACCTAAGGTGTTTCCATTAGGTTTGCAGTAAGTACTTTGGTGTAAAATTGAAATGTATACTCTTTGTATTGTCAAAGCATTGTATGCACTGAGAGAACAACTTTTTTGTCCTGATGTCTAGAGGCATGAAACAACTTTCAGTCATCTCAGAATCATGTGGGAAGTTAACGTAAGGTGTTTCCATTAGGTTTGCACTAAGTACTTTGGTGTAAAATTGAAGTGTATACTATTTGTACTGACAAAGCATTGTATGCACTGAGATAAGAACTTTGTTGTCTTGATGTATAGAGGCATGAAACAACTTTCAGTCATCTCATAATCATGAGGGAAGTTAACCAAAGGTGTTTCCATTAGGTTTGCAGTCAGGACTTTTCAGTACAATTTAAGTGTATACTACTGTTACGTCAAAGCATTGTATGCACTGAGATAACAACTTTTTTCTCTTAATGTCTAAAGGCATGAAACAACTTTCAGTCATCTCAGAATCATGTGGGAAGTTAACCTAAGGTGTTTCCATTAGTTTTGCAGTAAGTTCTTTGGTGTAAAATTGAAATGTATACTATTTGTATTGTCAAAGCATTGGAAGCACTGAGAAAAGAACTTTTTTGTCTTGATGAGCAGAGGCATGAAACTACTTTCAAACTACTCATAATCATGTGGGAAGTTGAACTAGGGTGTTTCCATTAGGTTTGCACTAAGTACTTTGGTGTAAAATTCAAATCTATAATACTTTTAATGTCAAAGCACTCTAATCTCTGAGAAATCAACTTTTTTGTCTTTATGTACAGAGGCATGAAACAACTTGCAGACATTTCAGAATCATGTAGGAAGTTAACCTAAGGTGTTTCCATTAGGTTTGCAGTAAGTACTTTGGTGTAAAATTGAAATGTATACTCTTTGTATTGTCAAAGCATTGTATGCACTGAGATAACAACTTTTTTGTCTTGATGTCTGGAGGCATGAAACAACTTTCAGTCATCTCAGAATCATGTGGGAAGTTAACCTAAGGTGTTTCCATTAGGTTTGCACTAAGTACTTTGGTGTAAAATTCAAATGTATAATACTTTTAATGTCAAAGCACTCTATTCTCTGAGAAATCAACTTTTTTGTCTTTATGTACAGGGGCATGAAACAACTTGCAGACATTTCAGAATCATGTGGGAAGTTAACCTTAGGTGTTTCCATTAGGTTTGCAGTAAGTCCTTTGGTGTAAAATTGAAATGTATACTCTTTGTATTGTCAAAGCATTGTATGCACTGAGATAACAACTTTTTTGTCTTGATGTCTAGAGGCATGAAACAACTTTCAGTCATCTCAGAATCATGTGGGAAGTTAATGTAAGGTGTTTCCATTAGGTTTGCACTAAGTACTTTGGTGTAAACTTGAAATGTATACTATTTGTATTGCAAAGCTTTGGAAGCTCTGAGAAAAGAACTTTTTTGTCTTGATGTATATAGGCATGAAACAACTTTCAAACTGCTCATAATCATGTGGGAAGTTAACCAAAGGTGTTTCCATTAGGTTTGCAGTAAGTACTTTGGTTTAAAATTGAAATGCATACTCTTTGTATTGTCAAAGCATTGTATGAACTGAGATAACAACTTTGTTGTCTTGATTTATAGAGGCATGAAACAACTTTCAGTCATCTCAGAATCATGTGGGAAGTTAACCTAAGGTGTTTCCATTAGGTTTGCAGTAAGTACTTTGGTGTAAAATTGAAATGTATACTCTTTGTATTGTCAAAGCATTGTATGCACTGAGATAACAACTTTTTTGTCTTGATGTCTGGAGGCATGAAACAACTTTCAGTCATCTCAGAATCATGTGGGAAGTTAACCTAAGGTGTTTCCATTAGGTTTGCACTAAGTACTTTGGTGTAAAATTGAAATGTATACTATTTGTATTGCAAAGCTTTGGAAGCACTGAGAAAAGAACTTTTTTGTCTTGCTGTATATAGGCATGAAACAACTTTCAAACTGCTCATAATCATGTGGGAAGTTAACCAAAGGTGTTTCCATTAGGTTTGCAGTAAGTACTTTGGTTTAAAATTGAAATGCATACTCTTTGTATTGTCAAAGCATTGTATGCACTGAGATAACAACTTTTTTGTCTTGATGTCTGGAGGCATGAAACAACTTTCAGTCATCTCAGAATCATGTGGGAAGTTAACCTAAGGTGTTTCCATTAGGTTTGCACTAAGTACTTTGGTGTAAAATTGAAGTGTATACTATTTGTACTGACAAAGCATAGTATGCACTGAGATAACAACTTTGTTGTCTTGATGTATAGAGGCATGAAAAAACTTTCAAACTCCTCAATATCATGAGGGAAGTTAAGCAAAGGTGTTTCCATTAGGTTTGCAGTCAGGACTTTTCAGTACAATTTAACTGTATACTTCTGTTACGTCAAAGCATTGTATGCACTGAGATAACAACTTTTTTGTCTTGATGTCTGGAGGCATGAAACAACTTTCAGTCATCTCAGAATCATGTGGGAAGTTAACCTAAGGTGTTTCCATTAGGTTTGCACTAAGTACTTTGGTGTAAAATTGAAATGTATACTATTTGTATTGCAAAGCTTTGGAAGCACTGAGAAAAGAACTTTTTTGTCTTGATGTATATAGGCATGAAACAACTTTCAAACTGCTCATAATCATGTGGGAAGTTAACCAAAGGTGTTTCCATTAGGTTTGCAGTAAGTACTTTGGTTTAAAATTGAAATGCATACTCTTTGTATTGTCAAAGCATTGTATGCACTGAGATAACAACTTTTTTGTCTTGATGTCTAGAGGCATGAAACAACTTTCAGTCATCTCAGAATCATGTGGGAAGTTAACCTAAGGTGTTTCCATTAGGTTTGCACTAAGTACTTTGGTGTAAAATTCAAATGTATAATACTTTTAATGTCAAAGCACTCTATTCTCTGAGAAATCAACTTTTTTGTCTTTATGTACAGGGGCATGAAACAACTTGCAGACATTTCAGAATCATGTGGGAAGTTAACCTTAGGTGTTTCCATTAGGTTTGCAGTAAGTAATTTGGTGTAAAATTGAAATGTATACTCTTTGTATTGTCAAAGCATTGTATGCACTGAGATAACAACTTTTTTGTCTTGATGTCTAGAGGCATGAAACAACTTTCAGTCATCTCATAATCATGTGGGAAGTTAACCTAAGGTGTTTCCATTAGGTTTGCACTAAGTACTTTGGTGTAAAATTGAAGTGTATACTATTTGTACTGACAAAGCATTGTATGCACTGAGATAAGAACTTTGTTGTCTTGATGTATAGAGGCATGAAAAAACTTTCAAACTGCTCATAATCATGAGGGAAGGTAACCAAAGGTGTTTCCATTAGGTTTGCAGTCAGGACTTTTCAGTACAATTTAAGTGTATACTACTGTTACGTCAAAGCATTGTATGCACTGAGATAACAACTTTTTTCTCTTAATGTCTAAAGGCATGAAACAACTTTCAGTCATCTCAGAATCATGTGGGAAGTTAACCTAAGGTGTTTCCATTAGTTTTGCAGTAAGTTCTTTGGTGTAAAATTGAAATGTATACTATTTGTATTGTCAAAGCATTGGAAGCACTGAGAAAAGAACTTTTTTGTCTTGGTGAGCAGAGGCATGAACCTACTTTCAAACTACTCATAATCATGTGGGAAGTTGAACTAGGGTGTTTCCATTAGGTTTGCACTAAGTACTTTGGTGTAAAATTCAAATCTATAATACTTTTAATGTCAAAGCACTCTAATCTCTGAGAAATCAACTTTTTTGTCTTTATGTACAGAGGCATGAAACAACTTTCAGTCATCTCAGAATCATGTGGGAAGTTAACCTAAGGTGTTTCCATTAGGTTTGCAGTAAGTACTTTGGTGTAAAATTGAAATGTATACTCTTTGTATTGTCAAAGCATTGTATGCTCTGAGATAACAACTTTTTTGTCTTGATGTCTAGAGGCATGAAACAACTTTCAGTCATCTCAGAATCATGTGGGAAGTTAACCTAAGGTGTTTCCATTAGGTTTGCACTAAGTACTTTGCTGTAAAATTGAAATGTATACTATTTGTATTGCAAATCTTTGGAAGCACTGAGAAAAGAACTTTTTTGTCTTGATGTATATAGGCATGAAACAACTTTCAAACTGCTCATAATCATGTGGGAAGTTAACCAAAGGTGTTTCCATTAGGTTTGCAGTAAGTACTTTGGTTTAAAATTGAAATGCATACTCTTTGTATTGTCAAAGCATTGTATGCACTGAGATAACAACTTTTTTGTCTTGATGTCTAGAGGCATGAAACAACTTTCAGTCATCTCAGAATCATGTGGGAAGTTGAACTAGGGTGTTTCCATTAGGTTTGCACTAAGTACTTTGGTGTAAAATTCAAATGTATAATACTTTTAATGTCAAAGCACTCTATTCTCTGAGAAATCAACTTTTTTGTCTTTATGTACAGGGGCATGAAACAACTTGCAGACATTTCAGAATCATGTGGGAAGTTAACCTTAGGTGTTTCCATTAGGTTTGCAGTAAGTACTTTGGTGTAAAATTGAAATGTATACTCTTTGTATTGTCAAAGCAAGGTATGCACTGAGATAACAACTTTTTTGTCTTGATGTCTAGAGGCATGAAACAACTTTCAGTCATCTCATAATCATGAGGGAAGTTAACCAAAGGTGTTTACATTAGGTTTGCAGTCAGGACTTTTCAGTACAATTTAAGTGTATACTACTGTTACGTCAAAGCATTGTATGCACTGAGATAACAACTTTTTTGTCTTAATGTCTAAAGGCATGAAACAACTTTCAGTCATCTCAGAATCATGTGGGAAGTTAACCTAAGGTGTTTCCATTAGTTTTGCAGTAAGTTCTTTGGTGTAAAATTGAAATGTATACTATTTGTATTGTCAAAGCATTGGAAGCACTGAGAAAAGAACTTTTTTGTCTTGATGAGCAGAGGCATGAAACTACTTTCAAACTACTCATAATCATGTGGGAAGTTGAACTAGGGTGTTTCCATTAGGTTTGCACTAAGTACTTTGCTGTAAAATTCAAATCTATACTACTTTTAATGTCAAAGCACTCTAATCTCTGAGAAATCAACTTTTTTGTCTTCTTGTACAGAGGCATGAAACAACTTGCAGACATTTCAGAATCATGTAGGAAGTTAACCTAAGGTGTTTCCATTAGGTTTGCAGTAAGTACTTTGGTGTAAAATTGAAATGTATACTCTTTGTATTGTCAAAGCATTGTATGCACTGAGATAACAACTTTTTTGTCTTGATGTCTGGAGGCATGAAACAACTTTCAGTCATCTCAGAATCATGTGGGAGGTTAACCTAAGGTGTTTCCATTAGGTTTGCACTAAGTACTTTGGTGTAAAATTGAAATGTATACTATTTGTATTGCAAAGCTTTGGAAGCACTGAGAAAAGAACTTTTTTGTCTTGATGTATATAGGCATGAAACAACTTTCAAACTGCTCATAATCATGTGGGAAGTTAACCAAAGGTGTTTCCATTAGGTTTGCAGTAAGTACTTTGGTTTAAAATTGAAATGCATACTCTTTGTATTGTCAAAGCATTGTATGCACTGAGATAACAACTTTTTTGTCTTGATGTCTAGAGGCATGAAACAACTTTCAGTCATCTCAGAAACATGTGGGAAGTTAACCTAAGGTGTTTCCATTAGGTTTGCAGTAAGTACTTTGGTGTAAAATTGAAATGTATACTCTTTGTATTGTCAAAGCATTGTATGCACTGAGAGAACAACTTTTTTGTCCTGATGTCTAGAGGCATGAAACAACTTTCAGTCATCTCAGAATCATGTGGGAAGTTAACGTAAGGTGTTTCCATTAGGTTTGCACTAAGTACTTTGGTGTAAAATTGAAGTGTATACTATTTGTACTGACAAAGCATTGTATGCACTGAGATAAGAACTTTGTTGTCTTGATGTATAGAGGCATGAAACAACTTTCAGTCATCTCATAATCATGAGGGAAGTTAACCAAAGGTGTTTCCATTAGGTTTGCAGTCAGGACTTTTCAGTACAATTTAAGTGTATACTACTGTTACGTCAAAGCATTGTATGCACTGAGATAACAACTTTTTTCTCTTAATGTCTAAAGGCATGAAACAACTTTCAGTCATCTCAGAATCATGTGGGAAGTTAACCTAAGGTGTTTCCATTAGTTTTGCAGTAAGTTCTTTGGTGTAAAATTGAAATGTATACTATTTGTATTGTCAAAGCATTGGAAGCACTGAGAAAAGAACTTTTTTGTCTTGATGAGCAGAGGCATGAAACTACTTTCAAACTACTCATAATCATGTGGGAAGTTGAACTAGGGTGTTTCCATTAGGTTTGCACTAAGTACTTTGGTGTAAAATTCAAATCTATAATACTTTTAATGTCAAAGCACTCTAATCTCTGAGAAATCAACTTTTTTGTCTTTATGTACAGAGGCATGAAACAACTTGCAGACATTTCAGAATCATGTGGGAAGTTAACGTAAGGTGTTTCCATTAGGTTTGCACTAAGTACTTTGGTGTAAACTTGAAATGTATACTATTTGTATTGCAAAGCTTTGGAAGCTCTGAGAAAAGAACTTTTTTGTCTTGATGTATATAGGCATGAAACAACTTTCAAACTGCTCATAATCATGTGGGAAGTTAACCAAAGGTGTTTCCATTAGGTTTGCAGTAAGTACTTTGGTTTAAAATTGAAATGCATACTCTTTGTATTGTCAAAGCATTGTATGCACTGAGATAACAACTTTGTTGTCTTGATTTATAGAGGCATGAAACAACTTTCAGTCATCTCAGAATCATGTGGGAAGTTAACCTAAGGTGTTTCCATTAGGTTTGCAGTAAGTACTTTGGTGTAAAATTGAAATGTATACTCTTTGTATTGTCAAAGCATTGTATGCACTGAGATAACAACTTTTTTGTCTTGATGTCTAGAGGCATGAAACAACTTTCAGTCATTTCAGAATCATGTGGGAAGTTAACCTAAGGTGTTTCCATTAGGTTTGCAGTAAGTACTTTGGTGTAAAATTGAATTGTATACTATTTGTATTGACAAAGCATTGTATGCACTGAGATAAGAACTTTGTTGTCTTGATGTATAGAGGCATGAAAAAACTTTCAAACTGCTCATATTCATGAGGGAAGTTAACCAAAGGTGTTTGCATTAGGTTTGCAGTCAGGACTTTTCAGTACAATTTAAGTGTATACTACTGTTACGTCAAAGCATTGTATGCACTGAGATAACAACTTTTTTCTCTTAATGTCTAAAGGCATGAAACAACTTTCAGTCACCTCAGAATCATGTGGGAAGTTATCCTAAGGTGTTTCCATTAGTTTTGCAGTAAGTTCTTTGGTGTAAAATTGAAATGTATACTATTTGTATTGTCAAAGCATTGGAAGCACTGAGAAAAGAACTTTTTTGTCTTGATGAGCAGAGGCATGAACCTACTTTCAAACTACTCATAATCATGTGGGAAGTTGAACTAGGGTGTTTCCATTAGGTTTGCACTAAGTACTTTGGTGTAAAATTCAAATCTATAATACTTTTAATGTCAAAGCACTCTAATCTCTGAGAAATCAACTTTTTTGTCTTTATGTACAGAGGCATGAAACAACTTTCAGTCATCTCAGAATCATGTGGGAAGTTAACCTAAGGTGTTTCCATTAGGTTTGCACTAAGTACTTTGGTGTAAAATTGAAGTGTATACTATTTGTACTGACAAAGCATTGTATGCACTGAGATAACAACTTCGTTGTCTTGATGTATAGAGGCATGAAAAAACTTTCAAACTGCTCATAATCATGAGGGAAGTTAACCAAAGGTGTTTCCATTAGGTTTGCAGTCAGGACTTTTCAGTACAATTTAAGTGTATACTACTGTTACGTCAAAGCATTGTATGCACTGAGATAACAACTTTTTTGTCTTAATGTCTAAAGGCATGAAACAACTTTCAGTCATCTCAGAATCATGTGGGAAGTTAGGCTAAGGTGTTTCCATTAGTTTTGCAGTAAGTTCTTTGGTGTAAAATTGAAATGTATACTATTTGTATTGTCAAAGCATTGGAAGCACTGAGAAAAGAACTTTTTTGTCTTGATGAGCAGAGGCATGAAACTACTTTCAAACTACTCATAATCATGTGGGAAGTTGAACTAGGGTGTTTCCATTAGGTTTGCACTAAGTACTTTGGTGTAAAATTCAAATCTATAGTACTTTTAATGTCAAAGCACTCTAATCTCTGAGAAATCAACTTTTTTGTCTTCTTGTACAGAGGCATGAAACAACTTGCAGACATTTCAGAATCATGTAGGAAGTTAACCTAAGGTGTTTCCATTAGGTTTGCAGTAAGTACTTTGGTGTAAAATTGAAATGTATACTCTTTGTATTGTCAAAGCATTGTATGCACTGAGATAACAACTTTTTTGTCTTGATGTCTGGAGGCATGAAACAACTTTCAGTCATCTCAGAATCATGTGGGAGGTTAACCTAAGGTGTTTCCATTAGGTTTGCACTAAGTACTTTGGTGTAAAATTGAAATGTATACTATTTGTATTGCAAAGCTTTGGAAGCACTGAGAAAAGAACTTTTTTGTCTTGATGTATATAGGCATGAAACAACTTTCAAACTGCTCATAATCATGTGGGAAGTTAACCAAAGGTGTTTCCATTAGGTTTGCAGTAAGTACTTTGGTTTAAAATTGAAATGCATACTCTTTGTATTGTCAAAGCATTGTATGCACTGAGATAACAACTTTTTTGTCTTGATGTCTAGAGGCATGAAACAACTTTCAGTCATCTCAGAAACATGTGGGAAGTTAACCTAAGGTGTTTCCATTAGGTTTGCAGTAAGTACTTTGGTGTAAAATTGAAATGTATACTCTTTGTATTGTCAAAGCATTGTATGCACTGAGAGAACAACTTTTTTGTCCTGATGTCTAGAGGCATGAAACAACTTTCAGTCATCTCAGAATCATGTGGGAAGTTAACGTAAGGTGTTTCCATTAGGTTTGCACTAAGTACTTTGGTGTAAAATTGAAGTGTATACTATTTGTACTGACAAAGCATTGTATGCACTGAGATAAGAACTTTGTTGTCTTGATGTATAGAGGCATGAAACAACTTTCAGTCATCTCATAATCATGAGGGAAGTTAACCAAAGGTGTTTCCATTAGGTTTGCAGTCAGGACTTTTCAGTACAATTTAAGTGTATACTACTGTTACGTCAAAGCATTGTATGCACTGAGATAACAACTTTTTTCTCTTAATGTCTAAAGGCATGAAACAACTTTCAGTCATCTCAGAATCATGTGGGAAGTTAACCTAAGGTGTTTCCATTAGTTTTGCAGTAAGTTCTTTGGTGTAAAATTGAAATGTATACTATTTGTATTGTCAAAGCATTGGAAGCACTGAGAAAAGAACTTTTTTGTCTTGATGAGCAGAGGCATGAAACTACTTTCAAACTACTCATAATCATGTGGGAAGTTGAACTAGGGTGTTTCCATTAGGTTTGCACTAAGTACTTTGGTGTAAAATTCAAATCTATAATACTTTTAATGTCAAAGCACTCTAATCTCTGAGAAATCAACTTTTTTGTCTTTATGTACAGAGGCATGAAACAACTTGCAGACATTTCAGAATCATGTAGGAAGTTAACCTAAGGTGTTTCCATTAGGTTTGCAGTAAGTACTTTGGTGTAAAATTGAAATGTATACTCTTTGTATTGTCAAAGCATTGTATGCACTGAGATAACAACTTTTTTGTCTTGATGTCTGGAGGCATGAAACAACTTTCAGTCATCTCAGAATCATGTGGGAAGTTAACCTAAGGTGTTTCCATTAGGTTTGCACTAAGTACTTTGGTGTAAAATTCAAATGTATAATACTTTTAATGTCAAAGCACTCTATTCTCTGAGAAATCAACTTTTTTGTCTTTATGTACAGGGGCATGAAACAACTTGCAGACATTTCAGAATCATGTGGGAAGTTAACCTTAGGTGTTTCCATTAGGTTTGCAGTAAGTCCTTTGGTGTAAAATTGAAATGTATACTCTTTGTATTGTCAAAGCATTGTATGCACTGAGATAACAACTTTTTTGTCTTGATGTCTAGAGGCATGAAACAACTTTCAGTCATCTCAGAATCATGTGGGAAGTTAATGTAAGGTGTTTCCATTAGGTTTGCACTAAGTACTTTGGTGTAAACTTGAAATGTATACTATTTGTATTGCAAAGCTTTGGAAGCTCTGAGAAAAGAACTTTTTTGTCTTGATGTATATAGGCATGAAACAACTTTCAAA